>NC_056737.1:704000436-704030436 GCF_019279795.1 Protopterus annectens | reverse complement strand
TAGGTATCATCTTCTTGCCGTTTTCAGTAACTTTGCATTTAAAAAATCATTAACCTCTTGTTTATTATTATCTTTCAGCCTTTAGCCAAGGAACTGGAAATACTTACTTCAGAATTAAGCAGCAGAAGAGACTGCATAATAAGAACTTTCTGCCATTCCAGTGAAAATGGTGATCTCATCAGTGGTTGTTTACTGGGTTTGGAAACTCGTCTCATACTGGATCAGACAGCCATGTTGTCAAGAAACAAGACAATACAAGAAGGAATAGATCAGATCAGTAGCTATCAGGTACTTTGGAAAAATGTATGTATCAGAAAGTATTTCTGCTATACTGAATTCTTCAGTTATCCTTCCTTTATTAGAACTGGATAAGCTTTACCAGTTATACATTTTTTAGGAAAGAACTTGATTTCAGAAGATACAGAAGTCATTTCCGTTTGTTGTTGAACGTTTAATTTAGAATTTATTTTTAACCAGCTAGGCATACTGATTGAAGCTAACATCTTCAAGCACAACATTAAACAACCCTGAACTCCAGAAGAGTAATACAATTATGTTAGTTCACGCCATACACGTGATAATGCCATATCACATTTATTTATCTGGAAGGTAGCATGTTTACATCAAACTGAACAGAAGTGATATATCTATATATGTTAGTACAGTACACATGACTTGGTAGTGCCTTTATGATACCCACATTTTGGGGCAGATTACTGTCAGTTGATGTTAACTGCAGTAACAGTTGTGAGCTCATTGGTACACAGAAATGTTAAATCAGCAAGAAGCTGCAATGACAATATTTAGGCATGCAGCTTTGGTCATTACATATGTTGCAGAGCTTCAAGTGGCAGCAAGTATGGAGATGTCAGTTTCAAATAATGGGTGTTAGCCATTACATGAACATTTGGGGATGGTTAAGGATGCATATTTTACTGTCTGCAGGGAAGACAGTGTAGACAGGAGACTTACTAGGTTGAACCATACTTCTCAACCGCTTGGCACAAGAAATCTGGACAAAGCCTAATATAGTGGGATGACAAAGTCACAAAAATATGGACAGATTTTAAATATTGCTCTTATAAGCTTAGAAAGTTGCTAGAATAACATGATTTGTGTTAACATGCATTTTCTGAAGGATATGAAGTCTGAAACTCAAATGTATGTCATTATTCAGTGACTTCAGTCCTCAGTGATTTGCCAAAAAAACCCCACAAATATTTATTAGGAACAGACCCAAAATATGAGGCAAAAATCTGCCCAGTGGAAAAATATAACTGGAACTCTATAGAAGCACTAGCCCTCTTGTGAAGATCATTGTATCATAACCAAGAAGCAGAACTCACTGTTTTAACTGGACCTCGGCTGTTCTATATTCTTGTACTTGTTGTCTGCTGCTCTTGTTGGGGGGGGGGGGGCAGGTCAACATTTCTTGTTAATTAGGGCTTTGTACACAAGATAGATTATTTGGCTTGGCCTCAACAAGTAGCCAGAAACAGTGAGTTGATTTTTCTGCCTTTGTAAAGTCATTGGGCCAGATTCAGTAAAGCCTACACTAAGTGTACACGATATGTATTAATTCAGGGCTTGATAAGTACTTTAAAGAGTTAAATCACACTGTATCTCAGTGGTTCCCAAACTTTTTCGATTCTCGGCTCCCTTGCTGAATCCGAGTTTTCCCAAGGCCCCCCCGCGGCACGCATAAAGTGCATATTTAATTTAATTTAATTTATTTATTTGACATTTGTTTAACGAGGCTGCCCAACTGGACTAGGAGACCTGGGGAGAAAAGCTCAAAAGTACAATAAAAAGACGATTACCAAAAAAAAAAGTGTACACTCTGCTTAACAGCATAACACTGATCTACTATGGTTGAGAGGTAAGCAACTCTAATGGCAACCTTATTAACTTTAAGTTTATAAGAGCAATATTTAAAATCTGTCCCTATTATTTGGCTCAGTCCAGCATACCTTCAACTGTATAGATTTTTGCCTCATATTTTTGGTCTTTTTCTCATAAAATTGTTGTTTTCTGGCAAATCACTGGCAGATCATTGAGGTTGAAGTCAGAATATGACAGACAGTTGAGTTTCATACTTCATGCCCTTCAGAAACTTCATGCTGCTAATGCAAAACCTGAATTTCTATCAACTTTCTAAGTTTGTGAGAGCAGTACTTAAAAGTGTCCCTATTTTGTGCCTTTGTACCCCCACTATTTTCGGCTTTGTCCAGATTTCTTGATCTAAGAGGGTGAGAGGTATGTGTCCAGTGGTATAGTCCAGACTTATACAGACCTCATTGCTGCTGCTGCCAGGGATCACTCTCACTCTTCACTCCCCCCACCGTGACACACGCACACACACACACACACACACACACACACACACACACACACACACACACACACACAGTCACTTCCTCATTCATACCTGCATTCATTCACATATCGCCTCACTGCCTGTCACACCCATGCACCACACACCCACTTACGCATTCATTCATTCATACATCATTCTCACTCTCCTGATCTCACACCCACATGTCACACACCCACTTATGCATTCATTCATACATCCCTCTCACTCTTCTGATCTCACACATAAACACACACATGCAGTCACTTCCTCATTCAAACCTGCATTCATTCACACATTGCTCTCACTCTCCCGATCTCACACATACACACACACAGCCACTTCCTCATTCATAACTGCATTCAGTCACACACACACACACAGCCACTTACTCATTCATACCTGCATTCACTCACACATTGCTCTCACTCTCCCGATCTCACACACACACACACACACAGCCACTTACTCATTCATACCTGCATTCACTCACACATCGCTCTCACTCTCCCAATCACACACACACACACACACACACACACAGCCACTTCTTCATTCATTCCTGCATTCATTCACACATCGCTCTCACTCTCCCGATCTCACACAGACACACACACACACACACACACACACACACACACACACACACACACACACACACACACACACACACACACACACACACACACACACACACACACACACACACACACACACACACACACACACACACACACACTTCTTCCTTCATTCCTGCATTCACTCACACATCGCTCTCACTCTCCCAATCTTTCTCTCTCACACACACACACACACACACACACACACACACGGTCTTTTGCTTTCATGCACGCATTCACTCACACATGCAGACAGACAGACACACACGCACACACACTCATACAGGCATTCACTTATCTGACGACCCAGTTCAAAGTGCTCCATGGCCCGGTACTGGTCCGAGGCCCGGTGGTTGGGGACCGCTGCTGTACTTGATGCCAGTTCTGCTAAAAAGCTACAGTGTAGGTCTAGACTTATTTCACCGTGAACTAATAAGCTTAGCTGCAAAATAAACTGCAAACTGTTCGCTGTTTATTTTGCAGCTAAGCTTATTAGTTTGTGGCACCCCTGTGAGGAAGCTGGGGAGCCGCGGTGCACACTTTAGGAACCTCTGCTGTATCTGCTTTATTATAAGTACTTCTGTTATACCTGGGCTTTTTGTTGCTGAATTCTTGCCCTTTTAATACTATTTTTAAATTGCTGTTTTTAAGACTGTTTCTGATTGTTTGCTAAATCCCATGCCATCATGATGAATATACTAATTCCTCATCGCTAAAACTACACTTTATATTGCACTTTAATCATGTTACTTTTATATCTTTCTGTTCCTTGCTTTCTGTTTTAGTTTTTGGCTGCTTGGATCATTGTCAAGGACTCTTGTCTCATTTTTATGTACACTAAGTTACCTTAGTTCAGCACTTTGACTGTCCTCAGGCATTGTTTTAACATTAAAAAGCCTTTTGGCTGCTCCCTGGTGGCCGTAGTTTTTAACCAGATCACTTCTGAGCTGGGATTCATTGTCTGAGACCTCAACATATGTGGTTGCAAGTGTCCAGAGGGCTATTTTGTTTGTTTTTTTTATTCTCTCTGTCTCTATAAAGTCACCATGTTTGTGCGAATTGTGTGACTAGCAGTGACAGGCAGTGGTGTCTGGCAGTGTCTTGAATAGATGCAGGCACCTTGAGCTGACATTTTCCCTGTAAAAGTACCCTTGAAAATTTACCAATACCTTTTTGCACACAGGGCAACTATTTTTCACAGTGACAACAAGCACTGTCACCCACAACTGCGAACCAGATATTCCTGACTGCAGTCTGTATTCTCAAAGCAACCATCTAATCCCTAAAAAAGGCCTGTTGTCATGAATATGAACCTTCCTACTATCTCCTTTGCCGGCTTAATGGATAAGGGCTTTCCTTGGCAATGTAGAAATTGATGTGTGTTCACTGACAACCAACTAATTCTTAAACAAACTGATACGATGTGTGAAAGGTGTATATACACAATGTTACTAGAGGCAAACCTCTCATATAAAAGAACCCATAATGTCATTCAGGTTGTTAGTCATTTACACACTGCACCCAGCGAACATAGCATGAACCAGACATGTAGACCCACATAAGCTGAGGCACTTAAATGTAATCCACCTAAACCTCAAAGACCTAGGTAAAGCACACGTACAACAAATGCCCTCAGCAGCCCCACTCTTTCAAAGAACACACACATCAACATATACAGCCACATCTCATGGAACATCTACATCTAAATCCATGAGGCAAGCCACCACACAACCAAACATTCTGGTCATTGGAGACTCCATTGTAAGACAAACCAATGTCCTTATCACCAGGATGAGTAAGGAGAAAGTCACGCTTAGTTGTTTATCAGGGGACCAGGATTCGCCACATTATGCATGCACTCAGGTCACTGGACCACAAGTACAAGTATGACTCAGTCATAGTCCATGTGGGTGTAAATGATCTGAGACACACCTTCCTGGATTATATAAAGAGAGATGATGGAGCTCTAGTAATATGTGTCTCAGGACGGTATGAACCTGGCACTGAGCAGCATTCTGCCTTTGTCAAGGATGATGTCACAATGCAAATAGAAGATGTCTGATTTTAATAATTGGCTTACATTTTGGTGACATCCTAAGGAGGTGCAATACTTGTCAACATGGAAGGATATGGTCATCAGACAATGCTGCTTTGCCAGGGATGATCTGCACCTCTCGCCTCTAGGCTTTGGAATATGAGCTAAAACATTGTCCTCTCCATGATGCCTTTTTTTAGGCAATGTCAGTCTGACAATCCTTCCAACATAGCAAATAAAATCCAAGAAAGTCTAAAGTTGTTGCTGCTCAGTGTCACAAGTCTAAACAAGAAACTCCACTCCTTGCAAGCTGTCATCATCCCAGAGAATTCTCACATCTGAGCAGCCACTGAAACATGGTTTAATGCTGCAGAGAGCACCCCAGCAGTGCAAGACTAAACTGCCTTCCACACATTTAAATATTCTACTACACAGACAGGGACTTCAAGTAGGTAACCAAGGCAATGGATGAGGGCAAAACTGTGCGTACAGTGCACCTTGACCTGGCTAAGGCATTTGCATCAAAAATATATTCAGGGCTGATTTAACAGGACAATGTACTTGAACTTCTCCATGTTCAAATCACCATAAGCAAAATCCCAAACCACTTCCTTGCAAGCTGTAGGTCTCTCAGTATGAACAAGGAAACCTATAATACATATTTAAGGCTACTGAAGACCCCTTGCAAGCCAACACAATACCATATTCATGGGCAACTTTAATTACCCCCACTATAAACTGGGAATCATACAAAACCCCAAACATAGAGGCCTAGAATATTTTTAACTTTGTAAATACAGCCACCCTGGATCAGATAAACACACCAGCCTGCAAATAGTGAAATAAAACACACATTCACCAGCACTTCACCAGGGTATCTTCTTTATTCGTAAGCGATCTGGTACCTCGGCCTTTCGCCTTCACGGATCACAAAGCTTACATTTTACAATTGACTTAAATACTCATTCATTTAATTAATTAATACCAATTAACACAAGCAGCTTGCATTCAACTATTAATTCATCCTACATATTTAAAGTGACACAGTGCAAATAACATTTAATTCATAATTTAATCACTAAATACAATGCAAAAATATATTAATATAAATATATAGATACCCTGGTGAAGTGCTGGTGAACGTGTGTTTTATTACCCTGGATCAGATAGTCCACACATTCACTAGGGGTGCAAACGTACTGTTCTTGGTCCTCACAATCATGGAAGAACACTTCACCACCCCTAACACACACACACACACACACACACACACACACACACACACACACACACACACACACACAAATACAAAAGTTAGGAAATGCAATTCCCAGCAAGATAAAAGCTGTTTCGTCAATCTAAACAAACAAGTCAGGGGCATATCAAATTAAATAAATCCAGTTTTATAGGAAAGATAGCCTCCCAGGCCAAGGACAACCAAAAGGCTTTATTTAGATATGATTGTAACCTCATAGACAGTACACAACAATGTGCAGAACTAATTGTAAATTGAGCCACCAACTTGGAGTTGGAAGATATAGCTAATCTACTGGCCAACAAATTCAGCTCCAGTTTTAATCCCCTCTTCCCCCTAGCCATCTCTGAGGAAATACCACCAAACATACCCATCCAGTCATCACTTGGTAGCAGGCCCAAAATCACACTGTGAAGCTAAGAACACTGCATCAATGGGCCTTGATAAATTACCAGGATGCCTTCTAAACAGCATGAAACATGACCTGTCAGGACCACTGTTGTCACTATTTAAACACAGCCTCCATTCAGGCTTTGTGCCATATGAATGGAAAACTGCAACAGTCACTCCTCTACTCAAGGACGGGCCTTCAACAGACCCTGGAAACTACATACTCATAGTTTTTACTCATCTCATATGCAAAGCCATGGAAATAATTATCATGGAAATGAGTAATGGTATAGGAGACCTTCAGACACTGGAACCAGTTTGGTTTCATCAAGGGCAGATCATGCCTACTCATTCTGGTGAACTTCTTTGAGTAGGTCACCGAGGCAATGGATGAGGACAGAATGGTGCATTTTGCCTACCTTGACCTGGGCAAGGGATTTAATACAATATTCCTGTTGGTCATGCCAAACAAATTAAAGAACTAGGTATAAACCCTTTTGTTACATGCTGTATTCCCAGCTGGCTCTCAGATAGGACCGAGGAAGTTAGGATAGGGGACTTCACCTCCACAAAGTGGCCAATCACTAGCATCATCCTCAGTGAAATGTACTTGGTCCACTCCTTTTGTTATCTACTTCTCAAAAGGCCAATGTCAGGGGCCTCTGGATGATGAAGTTTGCAGATGATTGCAAACTAGGAGCATTCATATTATCCCCCCAAGACACAAATATCCTCCAGCAAGGACTAACACAAACAAATGACTGGTGACAGGGCCATGGTTTAAAACTCAATTCGAAGAAATGGATAATAGTACCTTTTGGGAGGTTGGTTACCCTGAGAAACTACCTCATTGTTATCACACCCTTAAGAGTAGACCCAGTAGTCAAGAATTTATGTAAACAGTAACATGGCTTTTGACCAACATGTGTCTATGTTATCCAACTTTTAAGCAAGGGAATGACATCTAGTTTCAACGAAGTCATCACTCTGCCGTATTTGACCCTCATTAGACCCAACATTGAATATAGCACTCACTTTGATATGTACCTGACCTAGACTCAGAGAAAACATATGATAATGTCCCAAGAAATCTGATTTGAGCAGTCTGGTGATGGGTCAGAGTCCCAGAAACATGGTAGAATTAGTGCCATCTATTTGTAAGGATACAATGATGCACATATACATAGTATTTGGGCTCTCACAGGGCTTCCCAGTGATGGTGGGTGTTCAGCAGGATTCAGCTATGAGACCACTGCTGTTCATACTGATGATGGACTATGTTAACAAACAGTTTGGAGGGGGCAGATCAGTAAGGCTGCTGTAGGCAGATGATGAGGCATTATAAGCAGACTTTTTTTTTTCCAAAATCTCTTTATTTCAATTTTCTTTTTTCAAATAATAACAACAATACGGTAACTCAAACAATATAAAGACTTATGTAAAGAAAACCGACAACAATCTCGTTCTGAGAAAATTATATATATATATATATATATATATATATATATATATATATATATATATATATATATATATATATATACAATATATACACAAGAAGTCACTACATCATCAAGTAAAGTATGAGAATTCTTATGTTCATTTGGTCTCATAAGGGATAGTTAGAATGGGGAAAGTCTATATATAAAGTAAAAATAGAAATTTAACCATTTATTTGTATGTTTAGGGAAAATATCTAGTTACACATACACTAAGAAAAGGGAGAAGATGCAAGAAAGTCTGGTTATACTACATTCATTTCTTATTTAAAGGTTAGCTTTTCATGACAATTTGTAGGCAAATTTTATTTGTCAAGAATTATATCTAGCAAGTAACCCCAATATTTTTGATAATAGCGTTTGTTTTTTGTTTTTGAATAAAATAATTTGTGAGATGAGATATATTTGATAGCAAGATTGCTAAAATTTTCCCATGTAATTGGTGACATGACATTCCAATTCTTTGTAATAAAGAATTTAATAAGGCACACATCGTAATAAAGACATGTTTTAATGTTTTTGGGAGTTGATTGATATTAATGTACAATATAGCTGTCTCCCAAGTAGGGTTGCCACCTTTTCAATTGGCCAAAGTGGGACATTTCGGGACACACAACAGATTTTACAGGCCGACACATACCTACGGTCAGTACAAAGGATAGAACTTAACTTTTTTTGCCTACATAATAGCTTATTCTTGTAGCATTTTAGTTGCTTATTCTGTTTCTTATAACATTTATGTATTTTAGATACAGAATAACTGTGTTATGCAACTATTACATACAATATAGGACATAATTATGTCCTACAATCTCAGGACATTTGCCATTGTTAATATCTTTTGTCAGGACACAACTGCCCAAAGAGGGACTGTCCCTCGCAAAGTGGGACAGGTGGTAACCCTACTCCCAAGTAAGGGTTGATTTTTCATATCCCATCTTCTCTAATCTTACTCTCAAGGAACACCATAAGTTGTGTATTTTAGTAGAGTTCCACATGATATGTAAAATAACACCAACTGAAGAAGCGTGCCCAGAGCACGTGAAAGCGCTTATCCTTTTGTTTTATACTGAAATAAAGAAGATTGTGCTTTTACTTCTCGTGGTGTGTCCTGAGGTTTTCGTTTGGAATGATATGTAAAATATCAGCTGTTTGATCCGGACAATGGGGACATGTGGGCGAAAAGTTAGGATTGAATTTATTTAATTTAGATAAGGTATAATATAGATTATTTACCATAATTTGTGTATATAACAGCTTCTTGAAAGGAATAAATTTGATTGTATTTTCAATGGCTAGTTTCTTATTTTCTTCAGTCAGAAGATTTTGCTTTCTCTGTTGCTTTTTTTAAAGCTGTCTTGCTATGTTAAATGGGTTTAACATAGCGAGACAGCTTTAAAAAAAGCAACAGAGATTCTCCGTTACTTTTTTTAAAGCTGTCTCACTATGTTAAACTCCTTTAACATAGCCAGACAATTTGTAAAAAGCAATGGAGATCTTGCTTTCTCCATTCCTTCCACCCACAGCTCTGATGTACTATGCATGCGCAGTACATCAGAACTGCCGCAGAATACTAGACAGCTGCAGAAGGGCAGCAAGGAGGCATTATACAATGCCATTATCTAAGAAAAGTACATTTTTTTTCTTAAATAATGTAATTGTATAATAGCAATAACCCACTTCTGTGTGTGGGTAATGCTGGATTTACCCATGGTTGTCTTTGTTTGGCCACTCGGGCTTTGCCCTCGTGACCAAACCACACCAACCATGGGTAAATCCAGTGTATCAGTGGATCTGAAGCAGAATTTATAATGATTCCTACCTTGTAGTCATCTGTACATTGTTACCTAAAAGTTATTAGTGTTTATCTATACTTCAGGAGAAATAGATTCCAAAGGGAAGAGAACCAAAGACAGAGACCTGAGGTACACAATAGTTAAATTTTGCTTTTTGGATACGGTACCATTTATCCTAATTAGATGTGTTCTGTATGAAACTCACTTAACAATTCATTGAACTACAGACACTGAGATGTTTAGTTGTGTTAGTCTATTTATAATACCAGAGTTGCAAATGGAATCAAATGCTTTTGTGAAGTCAAGATAAGCATTTTGTACAAGAAATCCTTCATCTGGGACATTGCTGATGTTTTTGAAGAAGATTACAAGATTAAGAAGGTGTCATCGACTCTTGACAAAGTTGAAAGGGTCAAAAATGATCTCTTATGTCCTTTCTCATTAGTTGTACAATAATTCATTCCATAACCTTGCAGATGAAGCTAGTTAGACCGATGGGCCTGCGGTTTCCTGGGTACGTGAAAGGGTTGATGACTATTGAATTTCTCCATTCTTCTAATATATAAATTATGGAAAGACTGATTAAAGATACTTAGTAGATGTTTGGCTGAGTAATACTTTAACCTTACAAGGTAAGCAGCTGAGTATGTTATCTGGTTCCCATCAAGTTTTTTTTATGGAGAAGGCAGGTGAGACTTGATCAATATTGTTTATTTAGGGATGGCCTGAGCTGGTCTGAGGGGACTGAATGTATAGTAGGTGGAGTGAAATCTGTGTTTATTTTATTAGACAAGATTTTAGCTATGGTTATACTATTTAAAATGAGTTCAGACACAGCAGGATATTGTTACAGATTTTATAACTAAAAAGGTTTTATGGTTGTTTTTAGTGTTGATGACTGTTTTGTGCTCAAAGGCAGCTTTGGTGCTTTGTATATTATTCTCAAGTTTCTTACTAATTTGATTCAGTTTTTGTTGTAAGCCTGGAGAAGGGAAATTTATATAAGGCTGCAAGCATATGTTTCTTGTTATTTTTATTCTATTATCTCACCAAGTTGGATGTTTGATGCATTTTTTTTGTTTTGTTTATTATGGTAGGGTACACTTTTCTCTATGCACTGATTTAGTATGCCATGAATTTCTTGGTTAGGTCTGGGGTGTCAGTGTTCAGGGATTTAGGGTGATATAAACCACTCATGTTTTTCAAAATGGTCAATAAAATCTAATAGGTTGCATTAGATGATGTTCCTGAACAGTCCCTGAACATAGATAGATAAATAGGTCTAAGGAGTTTGGTTTTGAGGCAGAAGATGATGGTTAAAAGGTCTGATGTAACCATGGAAGGAAATACTTATGAAAGTGAAGAGAGAGTAGAGAATTTACTTGAGGCAGTATCTGGGGAGTGGGCCTGTAGTAGAAAGACTAACCATTTGATCCAGGAATCTAGAGTTAATGATATTGAGAAAGACCCAGTCATAAAAACTGTTGGAAGTGTTGGTGGACTACTTAATATTTGTGTAGTTTTCTCTTAATGAAAAAGGTGTTTGGTTTGACTTAAAGTTGGGGGAGCATGTTTAGGTATTTAGTATGTTCCTGTTAGGACTTAGAAGGAGAAACCTGTAACTACCGATAAGGAAAACATTGGTTTTGTTGGGAGTGGTTTGGACCTGTACTAAATCAAGAAAATGCCCTTACTGCTACTAGTCATCCTAAACATGTGAAAGACAGTGAACCCCTGAAAAGGAGTATGTTCTGTCAGTTTGGACAGGTTTCATCAGCTACAGAGATGTACATGTCTCCAGTTAGAGAAAAGCTTCCCAGTCAGGCATTTTGCTTCTGATTCTCCTTGTTTTCAGTAGAGAGATGCTGACACCTTGTAAATTTGAATTGGTCAGTTTGGAATGTGTAGTAATTTCACTATGCCTGAAATAGGCACTCTAGGGGTGGAAAAGGTTTCTGCCAGTATGTAGTTACCGTCAAGTGACTGATGCTGCCTATCCTTGGTTAATCTGAAATGTATGTCTATCTTGTCCACTAGGCTGTTACAAACTAGAATCCCCCTAAAGTGGCACAATTTCTGCAGCCAGTCTGTAAAGCCAGTGATGACTGATTTGCACTGAGGCAACATTCTAGTAGAGGGCAGAATGCATCTCAACACAAGAGATTTCCCTTTCTTAATAACGTGATGAGAATGGGTCTATATTAAAATCTCGAAGTCTAACAATATCGAATACGATATTGTCGACACGAGAATACTGAAAGCGCACTACAATGAACGTTTAAACGGAAAATCTCCATAGGGGGAGATTTCCGTTTACTTCAATGTAGTGCGTTCTCGGAGTTGGTATATTAAGTAGGGGGTGTGGGGGGTGCAGGGGGGCTTGCCCCCTGCCTATACACTATGTAGTTCTTTTTTTTCAATTTAGTATTTTTTTTTTTTGGTTTCGATGGTTTAAGACTTCGATCACTAAAGTTTGATCTTTAGTGATTTGAAAATTGAAACCTTCGAGATTAGAATATAGACCCGATGAGAACTACAGCATGTCCTTTTTGGTGGACCACCTGAGATCATTCATTGAAATATGAGCATTGATAAGGATTTTCTAACATTTTGGACTCATTAGGGTATGGAAGGCTTGGCAATGCCCTTACTTCTAGTGCTGAGACAAAACTTCCAGTCAGTCACTTTGTCTTTTGCCAGTCTGGTGAGTGTAGAGTTTGTATGCCTGACAATGGATTCACAAATAACTAGAACATTCCTGGTGTTGCCTGTTTTAGCTCCAGACTCAGTCTGCCATAAAAGCATCTTTTTTAAGTTGCGGAATCCTTGTAACAGTATGTTCTGATGTGGTGGTAGTAAGCAGAGGTGTTGGAGGACCTGTGTGAGTAGTACGTTTATGGGAGTAAGTGGCTATATGTGGCTGAGGAACCCTGTCTTGTGTCTGTGAGCACTTGGTATTTTTTTCCTGAATATCTCATCATATGTGGGTTTATGTTTACTGACAAACTTGTAATATCTGTCTCCAGTTTGTGTATGTAAGTGCATGTTTTGTAGGTGAAATTTGTGTTTGGTAATATTATTGGATTGTCAGTAAACAGGACAGAGCAGATACACTGTCGCAGGATGCCTGCGGAGATTAGACTGACCACTGAAACTGAATTAACAGTCTGTGGCACCATAGTAAGCAGCCAGGTAAGTAGGGTGACAGACTGGTTGAACAGTTACACAAGTGCATAGATCGGGCCATACCAAACAGAACTAAGACACTGTCCTCCAACAAAAGGAAGCCAATCTGGTGGACCCCTGCCATCAACAAACTCTACAACAGAAGGAAAATACTGTTGCATAAAAGGGTAAAGTCCCAAGACTGGAAAAATTGCCTTGTAAATCTCAGCAAAAAACAGATCCCTCATCAAATCAACCAAAGCTAGTTACGAAAACAAAATTGCTACAGATACTAAGGACAACCACAAGGCATTCTTTAGTTATGTCAAGAATCTGCATAACAATACACAGATATGCTCGGAGCTACTACACAACGACATCACTTATACTGAACCAACTGATATTGCCAATATCTTGGCAGACAGGTTTAGTGCAAACTTTACCCCCCCCCTCACCCTCTTAATGGCCCAACCCAATACTCGAGGAATGCCAAATCCCTATTATCACGACTGCACAAGTTTAAACCGCACTGACCAAAGCCAAGAATACAGCTTCCATGGTGCCAGATAATATGTTGGAATGTGTCCTACACGATTTACAAAAGGAACTGGCACCAAACCTGAGTGCCCTGTTCAACTACAGCCTCACTTCAGGTTTTGTTCCCACCAAATGGCATACCGCTACAGTCATCCCACTCCACAAAGGGGGAGTAACTACTGATCCTGGTAACTACCGCCCCATCAGCCTGATGAGCCTGATCTGTAAGGCTATGGAGCAGATCATTATGGATCTTAGAGATATAGGGAACCTTCAAACCCTGGACCCCACACAGTTTGGGTTTGTGAAGGGCAGATCATGTCTGCTCAGTCTGATAGACTTCTTTGAATTTGTCACCAGAGTGGTGGATGAAGGCAAGGCTTTCCACACAGCCTACTACAATCTAGCCAAAGCCTTCTACACCATTCCCCACTCTGGAATCATTGATAGACTCACTAATCTGGGCATTAACCCCTACGTCACAAGATGGGTCACCAACTGGCTCACTGACGCACATGGTGAAAGCAGCAGACTCCTGATCTGACTGTCAGGCAGTTACAAGTGGAGTCCCACAGGGATCGGTTCTGGGTCCTCTCCTGCTTGGCATCTACTTCTCTGAAGTTCAAGTCAACACAAAGGGATTTTGGTTAACCAAATTCGTGGATGACTGCAAACTGGGAGCTATTATTGATTCTCAAGCTGATGTAGGCATCCTACAAAAAGGCCTCACAGAGACCAACGTCTGGTGCCAAAACCATGGCCTTAGGCTCAGTGCTAAAAATTGCATTGTCATTCCCTTCAGGAAAAACATGGTGCCCACAAACTACCATATCGATGGTAACCCATTTAACTACAAAGGTGTGATTAATGATCTAGGGACACAGGTAGATAGCAACCTCTCCTTCGACAACAATGTTGCCACTGTCATTAGAAGGTCATTCTGTGTGGCACATCTCATTACAAAAGGTTTCTCATCCAAGAAGAAAGAAGTCATAATCCCTTTCTTCTCGTCCCTCATTAGACCCATTATAGAGTACAGTGCCCCATTTGGCATGTACCTCACTAGACACCTCCAACAGCTGGAGAGGCCACAAATGTTCCTCACAAAGAGGATCTTAGGACTCAAACACGTGTCTTACACACAAAGACTCAAAAAACTCCAGCTTTGCTCTATCTCATATCGCCTACTTAGAGGCGGTGTCTGCTTGACATACAAAGCCGTGTCTGACCCAGTATTGCTAGACATGCTTCATCTGAAAAAGTCACAGTCCCTCCATGCCACATGCTCCAAAGACCTCAACTTCATCACCACATTAAACAGACCCTGCTGGAGGGACAGGTTCATAACCCGGAGACTTCCCATACTCTGGAATAAACTCCCCATTCACATCAAGCAGAGCACCTCACTAGCCCTTTTCAAGAAAAATCTTGATGAGGGGGTGGGTAATAGGAAATTCACCCTGAGGATCACTTCAATAGCCTTGTTTGATAGGGGCACAAGGAACTAACGTCTAGCAGCCAGATGACCAGGAATATGCTTGGGCTAGGCTTGCATTGGCTCCAGGGCCGTTAGCCTAGTACTAACCTATGAACCTATGAACCAGCAAGGAGTAATGATGGTACCAGGTTAGTCACTTAAGCTGGATTAGGTAAAGTGGTGGACTATAGGCAGGTTGGCTGCTGCTGTAGTAGTAGGTTAGCAAGTAAATGCAATAAAGACAGTGAAGGTTTTGAGTGAAATGAAGGTAGCAGAAGCAGAGGAAAAGGCTCAAGACACAGTGAGACAACACTAGGATTTAGCGGTTTTATCCAAAACAAGAGAGTATCAAAAGTTCATCCTAGATTTAACAGCAAGTTGTAAAATGGGAATCTACTAATAAATCAATAGTTGATAAATATAGACAGAGTATGAAACTGTGTGACCACAAATTAACAGCAGAACAGCCAATGAATAAGACCAGCAAAGTATCATTTGTATTTATTACGTTTTAATTTGTTCACCAGGTACCTGGGCTAGTCTGTTGATCCTTTTCAGTCACAACCTGAGCTCAAAGAGCAAAAAATGCATCAGTATCTTATTAGTCAAGAATATTATATACAGAATGAGTAAATGGAAAAGTGCACTACATAATGATAAGATTCAGTGCTGACAGGGTAAAATTAAGTAGAGTGCATTAAGAGAAATGCAAAGAAAAAAAGGCAATACAAGCCAAGATATTCAAGAAATACAGTGCAGTCATACATAAACAATCACATAGTACTATATACATAAGAAATTGTATTAAAATTATGTCAATTAGTAAACAATAAAAAGAAACCCTGGTTTGATTACTAAGACCTGTGTGGCATATTCTGATGACGGAATTCGTTTGGCATTTTAAATTTCGTGGTTTTCATGTTTCGCTGTTTATGTCCATCGACCTTTATGTGTCGATGTACATAGACTCGAGCATTTGTCGTTTCGGGCTTTTAATATAGACCCAGGTAAAACTTACCAGATAAATAGCACAAAAGCCTGGTCTACAACAGGTAAGACAAGGCAAGCTATATATCCTTGTGGATTATATAAATTTCAGTGCCTCTTCTCTGCCTCATTAACTGCAGCTTAGTTGCACTATTAAAAATATTTTTTTAGCTTGAATTCCATGCATTTCTGATGTCAGTCCATCAGCCTTTTGAAAACTGTCTTAGACTCGAGCATTTGTTGTTTCCGGCTTTTAATATAGACCCGTTTTACCCTACTCAGTGGTGCTGATGGAGCACAGCAATGTGCTGTCCTGAGCGAGCTTCTTTTTATTTAAAAATACTGTAGTGGAATGTACTTCCCTGTTCTAATTATAAGGTTGCAGTGTCTCAGAGAAGGCAGGAATACTTGGATTGCAAATAAACAGAGGCCCGATTCCAAAAGACTTGCTCCCACTTACACTGATTGCAGGTGTTTTGTAATTTGCTCCCTGTAGTAAGCTTGTTTATAGGTAGACTTTATACTAAATTAAGTTACACTGAGAACAAGTTATTTAGAATCTGGCCCAGAATCTTTTGAGCACCTGTGCTATTGTCTAACTTGTTAACACACAGCTCCAGTTTACATTTCACTGAAATGCCAGTTAAGAATTGGAATTTTTTGCACAATACTAGTATGCAAGTGAATATTTGATTGAAAGATTTAAGTATTCATGCTGCCTCCTTCAGGGAGTCTTTAATAGGTTTGATTCATATAATGCTTTTCCTTTGATCTTTTATGTCATCCAAAATGAGTCATACTTCATCAGTTTTTCTGTATAGAGACGTATAATTTAAAAATGACTAAAAAAATGTGGAGTGGTCAAGCCCCAGTGCCCTACGTTTATCTGTACTAACTCCAGGTTGCAAAACAGTAGGGAAAAGTGAAAAGCTGACTAGCACAACAATTTCAACAAACCATGATTAAAAGAAATTGAAGAAAAATAGCATGAAAAAATAATCTTGTTAGTGTGTAAGAACACCTGCCCTTACTGTAGAGTGTTATGCTTTGTACAACTACTTCTATCCAGATGGGTCTGTCACCTCACAAAGTGAGAAGGAGAGTTGTAGGTGACATCTGCAATACAGGTTCATAAGTAGGTACTAGGCTATCTGCCCAAAGGCATTTATAAGCCTAGCCGGAAAGTGATGGCTTTCGCCGCCCCCTTAGATTAGTCCCCTGTGCCTTTGTCCAGCAGAGCCATTGAAGTGATCCTTGGGGTATACTTTCTGTTTCCCATCCACTCGTCAAGGTTTCTCTTGAAGAGGGTTAGCGAGGAGCTCTGCCTAATGTAGATTGGAATCCTGTTCCAGAGCATGGGAAGTCTCTGGGACAGGAATCTATCCCTCCAGCATGTCCTATTTATTGTTGTGGTGAGGTTTAGATCTCTAGAGCGTGTGGCTTGAGGGGATATGGTTTTCTTTAGGTGCAGCATGTCCATCAATTCTGGGTTGGACATGGTCTTGTATGTCAGGCAGAGATCACCACTGAGTAGGTGGTATGCAACCAAATACAGCTGGAGTTTCTTCAATCGAGCTGCATAGGGCATCTGTTTGAGGCCAGTGATCTTCCTGGTGAGGTACTTCTGTGGTCTTTCCATCTGTTGCAGGTGTCTTGTAAGGTACATCCCAAATGGAGCGTTGTACTCTATGATGGGTCTGATGAATGATGCTTAGAGGGGCACAATGACTTCTTTTGATCTGGATGCAAACCCTTTTGTGATTAGGTGGGCCACGTAGAAGCATTTTCTAACCACTTTGGCAATGTGATTATCAAAGGAGAGGTTACTATCTACTTGGGTCCCCAGATCCCTTATTATGTCTTCCGTATTTAGGGGGCTACCACCTATGTGGTAGTTTGTGGGTACTATGTTTTTTCCAAAGGGGATGACTATGCACTTTTTGGCATTTAGCTTGAGGCCAAGATTTTCACACCTGGTATCTATCTCAGTGAGACCCTTTTGGAGGATGTCTGTGTCAGCCAGGGAGTCAATTATAGCCCCTAGTTTGCAGTCATCTGCGAACTTGGTTAGCCATAGTCATCCTGTGCTTGCCTGTACCTCTGAGAAGTATATGCTGAATAGGATGGGTCCTAGGACTGAGCCCTGGGGAACGCCACTTGTAACCGGTTTAGAGTCAGACCTAGCTCCCGCAACTCTTACCATGTGGGTTCTGTCCATGAGCCAGTTGGCAACCCATCTCATGATGTAGGGGTTTATTTTCAGGCTGGTGAGCTTGTCTATATTACCTGAATGGGGAATGGTGTCGAAGGCCTTTGCGAGGTCTAGGTAGGCTATGTGGACCACCTTTCCCTCATCTATAGCCTTGGTAACTGTCTCAGAAAAGTCCAGCAGGTTTAGGAGGCATGATCTGCCCTTAACAAAGCTGAACTGGGTAGGGTCCAGTGTTTGGAGGTTCCCAATGTCTCTGTTAATGAGATCCATGATGATGCACTCCATTAGCCTAGCAGACCAAGCTAGTCAGGCTTATAGGGAGATAGTTCCAGGGGTCTGTTGTGGCACTACCTTTGTGGAGCAGAATAACCGTTGCTGTGTGCCTCTCTATGGGCACGTAGCCTGTGGAGAGTCTGAGTTTGAACAGTGTGTTTAGGTGAGGGGTTAGTTCATTTTTGAGCTTGTGTAGGATGCAGCTGGGACACTGTTCGGCCCCATTGATGCTGTGTTTTTGGCTTTGGAGAGGGCTGTTTTAACCTGAGTGTCTGTGATTTCAGGGGCACTGTATTCTTCTGGTATGGTTATAGGCCCTTTTGTGGGTGAAAGTGGGATGAAGTTTGCACTGAACCTGTCTGCCAGGATGTTGGCGATATTGGTTGGTTCAGTGTATTTTGTGCCATTCTGTACTAACTCCAAGCAGATCTGAGAATTGCCACTTAGATTCTTGACATAGCTAAAGAATGCCTTGTGATTATCTTTAGAGTCCTTGGCAATTTTTCTTTTGAAGCTAGCCTTGGATGATTTTATGAGGGATCGTAGTTTCTTGCAGATACTGATCAGGGATGTTTTCCCTTTTTGTGATTTTACTCTTTTCTGTACTAGTTTCCTCCTTCTATTGTATAAATTGTTTATGGCAGGGGTCCACCAGACTGTTTTTTTTTTTTCTTGGAGGAGTGAGTCCTGGTTTTGCTTGAGATAGCACGATCCATGCATTCTTGTAGGTGCCTGTAGAGTGCATTTGTTAAGGATTTGCAGCTTGGACAGTGTTATACTTTAGCATGGGGGCTTTGAAACTTTCCACCTCGGTCTTAAGGAACGTGAAGTTTGTCTGATGTAAATATTTTTTACTGAGATTGTGGTGAGTCCTAGAGTAACATGTCAGCTTCTGTGATGGATTATAATTCAGTAGCAGTATTACAGCGAGGATGGAATCAATAGCATTTTAGAAGGAGAATGAGCAAATTCACAGGCATTAGCCACAGCAGTCCAGTTCATGGTGATTCACCTATGTTAAAACACTGCAGTCTCTTGAAGATATCCTTCCAGAGTTTGACTGTGTCACTTTTAGATGATGTAGTGTAGCCAGTTCTTAAGGGTCTTGCTTAGACATTTCTTTCTTGTTATTTGCTATTGTTACTAGCCTCATGTTTTGCCTTTTTGTTTTGTTTTGTTTTTGCTACAGACTGAAATAAGGCAATTGCATCATTCCCTGGCTGAGAAAAGATGCACTATGCAGCAAACTTTAAACAGCATGAGTGGACAGAGTGCTGCTGAACAGCTTCAGGTAATCATAACATCTGAATAAAGTATCCCTTGTGCTCAGTTAATTTTTACAGCCTAGTTTTGTAATATTAAGTTAGTGAATGAAGGTTTTAAAATGACTGGTGTGTTACATTATATCACTTCTACAGTGAAGCCATATAACATTATTTCATTGTTGATAGGAATAACATTGACTATCCATTTGTTTAATTCTCTAAACTAGTACCGGATACTGGCTAAGGCTCTTGCCACCCCTATAGTACCTTTTTTAGGCAAGGTTCAAATGACAAATTCACCACCGTAACAGGTACAAGCAAGCAAAATCTGAGGGTAATGCTACTCAGTGCTAGAAGTCTAAACCTCATAATGCATTAATTCGAGGCACTCCTTAAAATGCAGAACATTGACCTCCGTGCAGTGACAGAGACCCGGTTCAAGGCTCCAGAGAGCACCTGTGCATTACCAGGCTATAATTCATACCACACCTTTTGGCCACCTAACCAAGACTGAAACACTCAAGGTGGAGGCGTGTCCATATTCATTAAGGATATCCATACCTCCAAGCTAGTTGCTCAGCATAATGCATCCGAGATTATCCAAGTACAACCAACTCTGGGCAAGACCGCAGTCCAAATTGTAACTTGCTAGATCCCCTACCATGCCCCAGGATTCCCACTCCTCATTTCTTGATACACTGGAAAATATTAGGGTACAACCCAACACCCTAATAATGGGCAATTTCAACTACCCTACCATTAACTGGGAAAACTACTCATGTACCAACTTTTTTGCTCAACGTTTTCTGGAATTCATACATTCCAATGCCTTGGATCAACTTATCTACACTCCCACCAGGGGCACCAATACCCTAGACCTGGTCATTACCAACATGGGCGACCGGTGTTCCACACCAGAGGTCAATTCCTCGTTCTGACCACAAGCTAATCAGCCTAAACATCCACATCCCGCCCCTACCCCCCATTATGGAAACCACCGTAAAAAAATTCTCCAAAGCCAACTTCAAGCTTCTTAAGACAGAAGTGGCAAACTTCACGACACCCATGCAGATGGGCAGTAGAGGTACGACTGCTGAATCCTGCACAAATGCACTTTATAAGCACTTACATGAGTGCATGGATCGTGCTATCTCTAACAGAACCAAGATGCTATCCTCCAAAAAAAGGAAGCCAGTCTGATGGTCCCCTGCCATAAACAAACTCTACAACAGAAGAATGAAACTGTTGCAAAAAAGAGTAAAATCTCATGATTGGAGGAACTCCCTGGTCAGCCTCAGTAAGAAGCTGAGATCCGTCATAAAATCCTCAAAAGCTAGTTACAAAAACAAAATTGCCACTGATTCTAAAGACAACCACAAAGCATTCTGTAGCTATGTCAAGATTCTCAATGGCAACACTCAGATTTGCTCTGAGTTACAGTACAATGGCACTAAATATACAGAACCAACTGATTTTGCCAACATCCTGTCAGATAGGTTCAGTGCTAACTTTACCCCTCCTCACCCCCTAAAGGACCCATCTCTATACCGGAAGAATGCAAAGTTCTTGTAATCACGGCTGCACAGGTAAAAACCACACTCTCCAAAGCCAAGAACACAGCATCCATGGGACCTGACAACATCCCAGGATGTGTTCTAGATGAACTACAGAATGAACTGACACCCCACCTAAGCACCATATTCAATCATAGCCTCACCTCAGGCTTTGTTCCCACTGAATGGCGCACAACAGTGGTTATCCCACTCCACAAAGGGGGAGCCACCACAGACCCTGGTAACTACCGCCCCATTAGCCTACCTAGCCTGGTCTGCAAGGCCATGGAACGTATTATCATGGAACTTATAAACAAAGACATTGGTAATCTCCAAACTCTGGACCTCACCCAGTTCGGGTTTGTAAAATACAGATCATGTCTCCTAAACCTGATTGACTTCTTTGAAGCAGTCACCAAAGCCGTAGACGAGGGTAAGGTGGTTCACACAGCCTATCTAGATCTTGCCAAGGCTTTTGACACCATCCCCCACTCTGGAATTATAGATAAACTCACTAAACTAGGTATAAATCCATATGTCACAAGATGGGTTGCCAACTGGCTCACTGACAGAACCCACACGTAGCAGACTCCAAATCCAACTTCAGACCAGTGACAAGTGGAGTACCACAGGGTTCAGTCCTGGGTCCTCTCCTGTTTTGTATCTACTTTTCTGAAGTACAGGCTAACACAGAAGGTCTTTGGCTAACGAAGTTCGCAGATGACTGTAAACTAGGAGCCATAATTGAAACTCCTAACGATGTGGACATCATACAAAAGGGCCTCACTGAGCCAGATGCCTGGTGTCAAAGCCATGGCCTCAAGCTCAATGCCAAAAAGTGCGTTGTCATCCTCATTTGGTAAAAACTCTCTACCCATAATCTACCACATAGGTGGTAGTCTACTTAACACCAAAAGTGTGATAAGAAACCTTGGGATACAGGTGAACAGTAGTCTCTCCTTTGATAATCACATCGCCACAGTAGTCAGGAAATCCTTCTATGTGGCACAGCTTATCCAGGAAAAAAGAGGTCATTGTTCCCCTCTACTCATCACTTATTAGACCTATTATAGAGTACAACGCCCCTTTCGCTATGTACCTCACAAGACATCTACAACAACTGGAAAGGCCGCAGAAATACCTCACAAAGAGGATTACCGGCCTCAAACAGATGCTCTACGCAGACTGGTCTCAAAAAACTCCAGCTTTACTCCGTTGCATATTGCCTTCTCAGAGGCAATCTCTGCCTAACATACAGAGCTATGTCAAACCCAGAGCTGTTGGACATGCTCCACTTAAAGAAATCCCAATCCCTCTGAGCTATACGCTCTAGGGACCTAAACCTTGGCACCACAATAAAGAGAACATGCTGGAGGGATAGATTCCTGTCCCAGAGACTTCCTATACTCTGGAACAGGTTACCTATCTACATCAAACAAAGCTCCTCATTAGCACTCTTCAAGGAAAATCTTGATAATTGGATGGGAAATAGGAAATTCACCCCAGGGATCACCTTTGTGGCTCTGCTCAACAGGGGCACAGGAAAATAATTTTCTTGGGTGGCGAAAGCCAGGTTACCTTTTTGGCTCGGCTTGGATAGGCCCTAGGACCGATAGCCTAGTACCTACCTATGAACTAGTTTGCCATTACACTGGGCATTCGGGATAGAATGGTGTACTTCAGGATACATGCCAGAACACTGCTCAGAGTATCCGTGTAGGCGCTATCAGTAAATACAAGCCTGGTAATATCATAGCTGCCATTTGTCTATGATTTTGCAGAATGTCCTTGATTTTGCCTTGTCTTTTTTGCACTATCCCTCACAAACCTTTTTAGTTTCTGGTAAACTAACTAAGGACTAGGTAGCCTATCTACCACAAGAAGAGTGGTTTCTGGCCCAAAAATTGTAGTTTATTGGCCGTTTGGGCAGTTTTTCCATCTCTTTTAACTTTCTGGTTTAAAAGACAACGTTTGTACTTTTCCCGCGCTTCCTGTAACTAGTCTATTCCAGATACAGATGTGCTGTATCCAGGACTGTATGTAAGTTTCTGAGCCCCCCAAGCCTTTCTGTATTGGAGGGAAGTCTTCTAGGTTATCAGTGGGAGTGGTAAGCACTAGGTAGTCTGTCTACCACAAGAGGAGTGGTTTCTGGCCCAGAAATTGTAGTTTATTGGCCGTTTGGGCAGTTTTTCCATCCCTCTCAACTTTTTGGTTTAAAAGCCCACATTTGTGCTTGTTTCCCACCTTTCCTATAACTAGTCTAATCCAGATACAGACTTACTGTATACAGGACTGTTTGTAAGCTTCTGAGTGATACCAAAGTCTGCTCTTCAATTTTTCCCTTAGATCTGCTAGTTCCCTCCTCTCCTGCACTTTTACTAGCTTATTAGTCTAACACTTTACCAGATTTCTTGTAGCAATTATTGTAGCACACAAAAGTACTACCAGCACTAAACGTTCTACAAGGAAACAGATCCAGTACTTATTATTAATGCCCACCCCTCCAGGCATGTCTAAAGGTCAGTTCCCTGTGCTTTCTCCTATTAACCTGGTGAACTTGGGCATCCTGAGCAATGTAGCAACTGCCTCATGTACACAGATAACCCTCTCGTCTTACCTCCCAACACTCAGACTTGCTTGAGATGCACTTATATATCCAAATTGCAAGCCATGCACTGTCCAGCCAAGCCAAATAGCTGGTCAAGAGGAGAAGGTCAACACTTGAACCACACCACATGGAACACATAGCCCTCCAGAACACACACCAGCACTGCCTTCACATAAAAGCACAAACCACACACCCACCTTCACTGAGGCTCTCAATAAAAATCTACCTAAACAGCAAAGACCTCCAAGGCAGAAACGCACTCGACCACCACAACACAACACTAATCATGAGACACATAACTCTCCTAAACAGTGTGCCACTCAACCAAAGCCCCTAAGGCAAAACAGTATGCCCAGCACACTAGTCAAAGGTGACTTGATAGTGAGGCACACTGATGTCCTACTCACTAGGTTGAATAAGGAGAAAGTAACAGTCAGCTGCCTGGTTGGTCCCAGGATCTGCCACATAACACATGCACTCAGGTCCCTCAACAACAGGTACAAATATGACTGTGTCATTGTACATGTGTGTGTGAATGACCTGAGACATACCTGCCTGGACTACATGAAAAGAGACATGGAGGAGCTCTCAGATTATGTAGCCCAGGCGGGTGTAACCCTAGCCCTGAACAGCATCCTACCATCACCCAGAATGATACTACAGTACAAGCAGAAAGTGATTGATTTCAACAATTGGCTAAGTTTCTGGTGTCATTCTAAGGGAATCCAGTATCTGTCTGTCTGGGATGACATGATTGACAGACCTCGATGCTTTGCCAGAGATGCCCTGCATTTGTCACCCCTGGGCTTCCAGATACTGGCCAAGGATCTTGCCACCCCTATAGTGCCTTTTTTAGGTGGTGTTCCAAAGACCAAATTACCACCGTAACAGCTGCAAACAAATGCAGTCTGAGGGTCATGCTGCTCAATGGTAGAAGTCTAAATCTCAAAATGCACTTGCTCAAAGCACTCCTTAAAATGGAGAACATCAACATTTGTACTGTAACAAAGACCTGGTTCAAGGCAGCAGAAAGCACCCCTGCACTACCAGGCTATAACTCATTCCACACCTTTCAGCCCCAGAACTTGTACTGAAGCTCTAAAGGTGGTGGTGTTTCCATATTCATAAAGGATGCGCACACCCCCAGACTGGTAGCCCAACATAATGCATCAGAGATACTTCAGGTGCATCTAACATTGGGTAAGACATTGATTAGGTCCCCAACCATGTCCCAAGACTCACACTCCCTGTTCCTATGCACCCTGGAAAATATTAGGATCCAACCTAATACTTTCATACTAAGCAACTTCAAGTACCCCTCCATTAACTGTGAAAACTACTCATGTACCAATACACTTGCCCAATGTTTCCTGGAATTCATTAATTCCAATGCTTTGGACCAGGTTGTTCTTACCTCCACTAGAGGTAGCAAAATCCTTGACCTGGTCATTAATAACATGGGTGGCTGTTGCTCTACACCCATAGTCAACTCCTCCCTGGTTAGATCCGACCATAAACTAATCAACTTGGAAATCCACATCCCTCCCGCCACCCCACCACTCCGCAAAGGTAACCACCATGAAAAACTTCTCCAAAGTTAACTTTGGGCTCCTAAAAACAGAGGTGGCTAACTTCACGGCATCCATGCAAATGGAGAATAGTTGCATGACTGCCAAATCATACACCAATGCACTGTACAAACATCTACACAAATGCATGGATCTCGCTATACCAATAGAACCAAGACACTGTCCTCCAAAAAAAGGAAGCCAATCTGGTGGTCCCCTGCCATAAACAAACTCTACAACAGAAGGAGGAAACTGATGCAGAATAAGGTGAAGTCCCAAGACTGGAAAAACTCCCTTATCAGCCTCAACAAAAAGTTGAAATCCCTCATCAAATCCTCTAAAGCAAGCTATGAAAACAGAATTGCAGCATATAGTAAAGACAACCATGTAGCCTTCTATAGTTATGTAAAGAATCTCCACGGCAATACCCAGATTTGCTCTGAGCTACTGCACAATGGTATGTCCTATACCAAGCCAACAGATATTACCAATATACTGGCCGACATATTCAGTGCCAACTTTACCCCTCCCCCCAATGACCAATCACAATGCCAGTAGATTTCCAGGCACCAGTATTACTTCTGCATAGGTTAAGACAGCACTGTCCAATGCCAAGAATATGGGACCCAACAATATCCCTGGCTGTGTTCTACATGAACTACAGAGTGAACTGGCACCTCACCTGTGTCCCTTGTTCAATCCCAGCCTCACCTCACATTTTGTCCCTACCGAATGGCACACTGTTACAGTCATCCCTCTCCACAAAGGAGGAGCAACTACAGACCCTGAGAACTATCGCCCCATTTGTCTGATGAGTCTGATATGCAAAGCTATGGAATGCATCATCATGGACCTAATAAACAAGGATATAGGGAATCTCCAAATTCTGGATCCCACACAGTTTGGTTTTGTGAAGGGTAGATCATGCCTGATCAACTTGATTGACCTCTTTGAGTCAGTCACCAGAGCTGTGGGTGAAGGCAAGGTGATTCATACAGCCTACCTTGATCAGGCCATGGCCTTTGATACCATTCCTCACTCAGGAATCATAGAAGAACTCACTAAGCTAGGCATCAACCCCTGTATCACTAGGTGGGTTGTAGACTGTCTCACAGATAGAACCCACAGTGTGAAAGTAGCTGACTCCAAGTCAGACTGCTGACTAGTCACGAGTGGAGCCCCACAGCGTTCGGTCCTGGGTCCTCTCCTGTTTGGTATCTACTTCCCTGAAGTCCAGGCCAACACGAAGGGACACTGGCTGACAACGTTCGCAGACGATTGCAAGTTGGGAGCTATTAACTCCCCAAGTGATGTTGACATCCTACAGAATGGCCTCACTGAGACCAACCACTGGTTTCAGAACCATGGCCTTAAGCTCAATGCCAAAAAAATGTGTCACCACTCCTTTGGGAAAAACGCAGTTCACATGAATTACCACATCAATGGTAGTCCACTGAACACAGAAGGCATTATAAGATATCTGGGAACACAGGTTGACAGCAACCTCTGTTTTGATAACCACATTGCCACTGTGGTCAGAAAGTCCTTCTTTGTGGCACATCTCATTACAAAGGGTTTTGCATCCAGGAAGAAAGAGGTCATTGTCTCCCTCTTCTCTTCATTAGGACAATCATTGAGTACAATGCCCCATTTGGCATGTACCTCACTAGACACCTGCAACAACTGGAGACACCTGCAACAACTGGAGAAGCCACAAAAGTACCTCTCAAAGTGGATCCTAGGCCTTAAACACTTGTCCTATATGGACAGACACAAAAAACTCCAACTATTCTCTGTCTCATATCGCCTACTTAGAGGCAATCTCTGCTTGACTTACAAAGCCATGTCTGACCCAGCTCTGTTAGAAATGCTACATCTAAAGAAATCCCAATCCCTCTGGACCACACACTCCAGAGACCTCAACCTCATTACCACAATCAATAGAACATACTGGAGGGACAGGTTCATAACCCAGAGACTGCCCATGCTATGGAATAGACTTCCCATACATGTCAAGCAGAGCACCTCGCTGACCCTGTTCAAGAGAAATCTTAATGAGTAGACGGGACATAGAAAATTCACCCCAAGATAACTCCAGTGGCTCTACTCGACAGAGGCACTGGGAACTAAGGTTGGGTGGCATGATGCCAGGGTAGGCCTATGGCTGGGCTTGTAAAGGCCCCAGGCCCATTAACCTGGTACACACCTATGAACTAGTCAGTCATCAGTGAGAGACATCAAGTGTTTAATGTTTCACACTCTGCATGTTGATGAAAAACCTGTTGCACTATTAACTTTATAGGTGAATTAAAATTATAATTAAAAATTGTCCCTAATATGGGGTCTTTGCCATTTATTTTGACTTTGTCCTTGATTTTTGAGCAAATAAGTCTTAAGTATAGATAAACTGTTTTAGTACTTACAAGGTACACTGTTTTAGTACTTTTCAAGTCATCAGTACAGGTACACTGTTTTAGTATTTACAAGTCTTCAGTACAAGTATGCTGTTTTAGTATTTACAAGTCTTCAGTACAGGTATACTGTTTTAGTAAGTGTCAAGAATGCTGCCGATTTTTCTTTCACATTGGTATACTTAACAGTGAGAGAGAAAAAAGCACACACTATAATTTACATAGTAACAACTCTTATCATCATTATTATTTTAATGTAGAAATACAGCTTTTTTAATATACTTTTATTTTAATGTAGAAACAGTGTTTCTTTTAGTATAATTTTTGCTCCTGTCCCTGATGACTGTTAAACGTCAAACACTGCTGGGGGGAGGGGGAGTCGTCCAGGTGGCTGTGAGGGTAATTTGTGCTGTCACCCGCATCCTGATGATGAGAGTTTTTTCTATTATATGACCTAACCTCCCCCTCCACTGGTGGTGTGAGTATTTTTGTCATAAGTGCCACCTATACCCCTTGTGCATGCATGCATGCTTTTTCCCCTTTATATGTAGACAGTGGCTGCCTTCGCTGGCTTGGGTAGCCACACCCACATTTTCTCAGCACTGACTCCCCACATCATAATTGGCCTCTTCTGCCCAACCAAGACCCTGTCAATATAGCAACAAAGAGAGCTGGGTGGTAACCACTTTCTGTTCCCCCACCCCCCAAAATGGACACATCTCAGCCTTCCTACCTGTGTTGTCAGGCATCTGATATGCTGGTTGAACTCAGGCAGCCTGGACTGTAGTCAGGGTTTCATCCTTCTACACCACTGATGCAAGAAGTATTTTTGGGCAGTATGCTTTTACATTGTAGGAGCTGTCTGGTGTTGGACCATGGCTACTGCCCCAAGTTTATATGGTAACCGAAAACAGCAGAACTAAAGGAGTGACTGTGTATTTCTTTTCACAGAAAGACTGGAGGGGCAGCTAATAGTATTACAAAAATCACAGTGAGACACAGTGCAGCTTATATTATGTGTTGTGAACTGAAACTGTCTGCCCCATTATTTACTAATAAAGTTATACACTTTTATACAGCACGTCTGCTCCGTTTGAGTTAATGTTTTGGTTGTCTTCTCCTCTTGATGTTGCTTTGTGGTAATGGATGCATCAGAGTTACTCATTTTTAACAATTTATGATAGTGAAATAAAATACTATGATTTGGGGTGAGTACACTGTAGAAACATATAAATCAAAACAGAATTGCAGTGACAAAGAATTATTTCCAAATTATGAAGCACTGAGAAGAGAAATATATTTATTCAGACTAAGCAGTACCTTCATATCACGTAGATGCCAGTAGCATGTTTCAGGTGATGATTCAATGTATTTTTGGAATTCCGCTGTGTAATGTTGTATTTTTTAACACAGAAAATAGATGAGTTTGATACAGATCTGAAAACATCAGAAAGCCATATAGCAAAACTAAGGCTCTGTGGAGAGCATCGTCAGCTGCAGCCTGCAGTCATGCAAGAAGTGTGCAAGTTAGAGGTAAGGGTCTCTAACAACTTGAACTGACATGGTTGTATTTTACAAAAGTCAAGATTTAATATAATACAAGTACACAAGACATGTTGACTGTTCCGCACTTTGTCATTTTTATAGTTTTGAGTTTCTAGTCATTCATAATTATTTTGATCCATTGCGATGGTGTAGTGGTTTAAGGTAACTATTTGGACAGATGCTCAGGACTTTGTTTACTCCTGAATCTCAGGCTCCATCTAAGAGTTGGAAAGTTTAGAAACAGTCCTTTTCTTAGTTGCTGTCTGTGATGCATTTGGCTGAGTATGTTCTCTTATACAGTAAAATGTTTCTTATACAAAACCTGTTGCTGTACTGTGTTCACATGTGATGGTCAATTTAGGGAGGCACCAATGAAAGGTAGTCCACAGATGCTAGTGTCATTTGCTGGAGTGGCTGTCTAGAACTGACAATGGTTAAACATGCTTGCAGC
>NC_056737.1:703920436-703995436 GCF_019279795.1 Protopterus annectens | reverse complement strand
ATAAACCATAATAAGGAGATGTCATATAGTACTGAAAGTAAAAAATAGTGACAGATAAATGTAATGGATATATTAAACTGTTTTAGGAGCCATTATGAACAAATTAATAATAATAACAGTTTAGAGAACAATAGTTGATAGCTTATAGAAAGATAATATACACTATAAGTTAACTAATGAACATAGAATTAGAACTGATAAGTCATTTTCACTTAAAGATTAAAAAATCAAATTAAAAATATTAAAACCAACAAGGCCCCAGGATTAGATGGCATAATACCAGAGGTGTACAAGTTAATTCCTTACAATGTATTAAAAATTTTGTTAAAAGCTTTTGAAGAAATTTAATCTACTTCCAGTGTATCCCCACCATGGAGATGTTCTCATTTCACCTATATTAAAGCAAGATAAGTATCCTAAATTATGTTCTTCATATTGTCCTATTTCACTTTTGAATGTTGATTATAAGTTATTTTTACCTATTCTAGCCAATAGGATAAATGTTATTTTGCCAGGAATAATAAATGATGATCAAACTGGATTTGTATTGAATAGGAGGGTTCAAGATAATATTATTAGACTTAATACATGGTGGTGCTGCGGTAGTGTTGTCGCCTCACATCAAGACATTGTCCCATTCGATTGGACATGCGTGAATGGGCGTACCTTCATTGAAGGTTGTGCGTCAGGGCTGGCAACTCGGCACATAAAAATCCACTGCCAATCATTAGCGGACCGGAGTTCCACTGTGGCGACCCCTAACCGGGAAAAGCCGAAAGACACAACAATGACAACAACAACATTAATACATTTTGCCAACAAAAATAAAAAAGAACTTTCAATCATAAGTTGGGATATAGCTAAATCTTTCGACTTAGTGAATTGGCTTTATTTGTATAAAGTGCTTAAAAAATACAGCTTCTCTCTGGGGTTTATAAATTTAATAAGAAAACTCTGTAATGTCTAATTTTCAGTTGTCAAGATAGGCTCCTTTCTTTCTAGATAATTTAAAATCTAAAAGGCACAAAACAAGGTTGTCCAGTCTCTCCATTGTTGTTTGCATTGATTATAGAACCCTTTATGCATGTATACCTTTAAACCCTTTTACATTAGATCAAATAAGAATATAAAGGGATTTTCAATTGATGAGAAGTATACCTCTAAAATACAGTTTTTGTTGATATTTACTATTGGTAGTATAGAATCATTGTTAAAATATATAATTAATTCTATGAATTGTTTTGAAGAGATTTCAAGCTTGACATTTAATCATTGTAAAACAAATGCATAGCTAATAATAAAAACATATTTTTTTTAAAATATATAGTAATTTTAATTAGGATAATACACAAATTGAATATATTGGAATTGTTATAACATCTAATTGTAAAGATTTAGTATTAGTAAATTATAAAAATATAATTAATATGATTAGTCAATTAACCACAAATTGGAATAAATTATTTTACACAGTAGAAGATATTCTTACATTAGTTAAAATGGTAATGTTGCAAAATGTCTTGTTTTATATTCAGTCACTAATTACAACCCTTTCCAATACTATTTTAGAGAAAATAAACTATTCTTCTTAAATTTCTGTGGTATTCAAATAAACTAAGTCTATATTTTGAATGACATACAAAAAGCTGGAAGATATTATAGGTTTACCAAATATTGAATTATATGTTAAATCAGTAATCATTAAAATAAATAGTTCAGTGGCTAAACTCTTCATATGATTCAAAATGGAAATCAATCCATGAAAGAATTGTATTTTCTACTAATAAATTTATTGTAGAATCTCATACACAACTTGTGTTTTATAAATGTTATTGGATCCTAAAATAATTTTGTATAAACAGTGGTAATAACTTTACTTCCATTCCTTTTGTCAATCATATTCTTCTCCAATTTAAGAAATATATGAATTTTAATTATAAGGTTAAAGATGTCTTATTTTTGTTTCATATAACATATACAAATGAATGTTTAGAAACATTTAATTTGAGTAAAATGTTAGAGCTTAAAGATAGCTTAATCTTTTGGCATCAGTTCCTAAATGTTAATAAAATACATTTGGCAGATTATCTTCTAGCTAAATATAGTTTAGGAAAAACATAATTGGTTGAGTTTAGAAATTTGTAAGGAATTTGTTAGTAACAAAAGTATCATTTTATTCACTTATGAAATCTGTCCCAAAAATCTTAGATTTTTTTATTCGGTATTAATAGTAATTTAATAAGTAATAAGTCATATTTATCTAAAATATATAGAACTATTAGAATAGACTTTACTTTCCTGATTTGATATTTTGGAATTATTTTACAGAATTAAATGATGACATTTTTTCAGATGTAAATAAAAAAAAATGTTGTTGAAATCTGTAGGAAAATCTAGCTTTTCACTTTATTGGAAACTATTCACATGGAAGTATTTGCAAGGAGCTATTCTAAGGCCTCATAAAGTTGCATTAATATATAAATTAAATATTAAATGCTGGAGATGTGGATAAGCATTAAATGTAGGATGGGTTCATATGGTATTAGAGTGTAGAATAAAATCACCTTTTTGGACAGAGTTTAACATTTTTACTCAAGCATTGTGGTTAGACAGATGAATTATCACTAATTTGTTTGATCTTATTTAATGCTACAGCTCTAGATTTTATCCCAACATCACAAGTGCATCTTCTTTGCTCTGTTTTAGCTATAGCTAGGAAAGTTGTCAGAAAAAATGGACGAGCAAAACTACCATAATTTATAGAATGTATACATTTAACAAAGAATTATATAAAAAAGAATTGTCAACTATAGAGATGAGAAGCCCTAATATCACTCGTTAATATATATCTTGGCAAAAGTTGAGTGATCTACTTAGAGTATTAATGGTTTGATTATGTATAAAGAAAATATTGTTATGGACTTTTGTAAATAGCTCTAATGTTTTAATAGATTTTGTTTTCATGTATTGTCAAAATGTAATAGCTGTTTAATAAAAGAGTATACCAATAACTTGCTGGTCCACAGAATGTCAGTCAGTCTGGACTAATTATTTTATGCTGCCAAGATTTGCTTTACCTTTGCTTATTCAATTGAGAGACAATTTTAGTAATGAAGTATGAGCTTTCTCCAGATAAATTGCAATTCTAACGAGTTTTTTTCCTCAGAATTAGAGAAATCCTATAACTTTAATATAAGAACTGGTAATCCTGTTTGACCCTTTATAACCTTCACATGGCTTCTTAATGGAGTTCATGATATAACAGCTTATGGATAAGTTAAGGGGACTCGCTAAATCAAAATGTACAAGAACAGATTTGTATACGCACACTGGATGAAAAAGAAAATATAAAGACATGGATGGACTTTTTCAGTGCACTGAAGTCTTAGAATCCACTAAAAATTTCCCAAGGACAATTACAGTTGAGTCCCTCCCATGTCATATTTAGCATGGAAACTTACAACCCAGCATACTTCTCAACCTCTAAGTGCAAGAGATTTGGACAAAGCCTGAAATAATGAGAGGACAAAGGCCCATAAATAGGGACAGGTTTTAAATATTGCTCTCATAAACTTAGAAAGTTGCAAGAATAGCAGGATTTACATTTTCTAAAGGATATGAAGTCTGAAACTCAAACATATGTCATTATTTAGTGAATTCAGTCCTCAGTGATATGCCAGAAAACTACAAATTTTATTAAGAACAGACCAAAAAAATATGAGGTAAAAATCTGGACATTCTGTGAAAATCTGGTTAGTTGAGAGAAATGCTACCCAGTAAGGTTGTAATTACTCTGTAACTCACCATGGTTGCATATCTGACGAAAAGGAAGGACCTGGCACATGCCTATCAATGTTACTTAAGCTGGTTTTTGTCTCTCAGCTTTTCAAAATAGAGGCTGTAGAATTGTGGAAAGATGACTGAAAAATGATTTGTAAGAAAACATTTTTCAAAAGCTATTACCTCACAAGACATGTTGGTTATATTGGAAGGAATGACCAAGGATACTTCATCCCCTTCACTAGCCCATAACAGTGGACTGGAAGAATCGAGGTCTCCTAGCAAAGCTCAGACACAGACAATGCTATTTATTGATGCATTTATTTAAATATTTGTTAATTGTGATAGTGTTCTGGATCGGCTTGTTCCGGCAAGATTAAAAAGTAACAGTAGAAGATATCATGAAATATACTTACAAATCGTACTAGAAGAAAGTAGTCATTGTATTTTTAGAAACAGCAGTGTTAAAGGGTAACCATGTGAAATGTTGTGACCTACTACATTGAGTCCCAAAATGCAGAAACTGAATAGCCAAAAGAACAGACTTACATATACTAAGTCCAAGATGCTGTTTCTCTGAATATTTCCTTTTCTCTGAGGTATGACAATCTAGGAATTGGTAGATGTAATTTCAGGATGTCTATATCAGTTTAAAGGAGAAGAGAGGTTTTTGATATTCTATTGTTTCCCGTATTTTTGGTCTGTTTTTTTTTTTTTTGGCTCATTGGCAGCACTGAGGAAGTTGAGATGGACAGAGATGACACAGAGGAAAATAAACTGCTAAGTCATGCCTTTTTAATATATGGAAGTATGAGGATCATTCTGTAAGAAGGAAAATACTCTCAGGGAAAGGAAATATGTCTAGAGTCGTAGCTGTCCTTTGACAACTGTGAGAATAAAAACATGGATAGCATTAATGTACAGAGAAATAGCCAATTACTGCAATGTAGACAAGGTAAGCATGAAAGACATCACCAGTGTCATGTCACTTATCTGTATCGCATAATTTGAATTTTTTTTGCAAGACAAATCCTGCAACTTATGGAATGAATAATAAAACAGCTAAAGCTACCTTTGTACCTCATTTCAAAGAGTAATAAAGTTCACATCCAACTGGTTTTGCTGGCTGATGGGAGATGGGAATAGGAAGGAGAGTTGGTGAGATAATTGCTTATTGGTCTTTCACAGGCAGAGGATTGTAATGTCATTCGTTCTCTTTTTCCAGAGTGTTTTCATTCCCTTTTGTCAAACCTTACTTTGTTCATGTTTATGAAATATTCAGTAAAGTCTAGTAATACAAGAGGCAAGGAAATAAAGTCATTGTCACACCACACCATGGTCCAATATTTGGTAGGCATCACAGTAACTGTCTTAAAGAAAATCATTGTCAGAACATGCCTCAGTGTCTGGTAAGTGTCAAGCCTTGCTCTGATATCAGGTAGGTTTCACAGAAGTTGTCTTTTTGTCAGCAAGTAGAATAATCGAGTCAGACTGGCTACTGTTGGGATTCTTGACAAGGGTAATCAGTGATGTTGATTTAATGTGAGTTATACAGCAGGTCTAGGGTTTGCATTATACTACACAGAACTTATAAAACTGGAATATGGCTATGATTCTATTGATTCTTTTGAAATTTAGAGGGACTCTGCTCTGTTGAATAGGCAACCAGCAAAAAGTTATGAAAAGCAATAGTAATGCAATAAACTTTATTGAAAGCTAAACTTTAATTTCCAGGATGTTCTTGATAACACATGGAGTATACTGAGGAGCCGAAAAGAAGAAATAGTACAGAACCTAACCTCTGAGACTCAGTATAACAGACTGGTACATGGCCTTGTAGAATTAGTAGATGCTGGACAAGAACAACTGTCTCAAAGTACAAAGCATCTGCCCAGGAATAAAACAGATCTGCAGAAATACCTTCAGGATTACAAGGTATAGTAACATACTTTTTAATAAGAAAGGTTGCATTGAACAAGTGTGGAGGTTGGCAGTATGGATTTTTTTTCACTTGGTTGAGTGAAAAATAGTCATTGCGTTTTTTCTGAAAAGTACATTTTCAGCTATTTAATATATGATAATACAGCATTTTGTATACTGAAAATGTGCAATGAGTGTAAAAGATCTTTAGGCTTTCAAATTATAGAGGCCATAGAATAAGAAAACATTTATAGACCAGAACATACCTCAGGCCTGTAATATTTCTTGTTTTATCATGATCAGCTATGAAAAGGTTTGCTGTGTAGGTATGTGCTTAATTTAACTTGTGGCTTAAATTATGTTACTGTAATATAAGTAGGCACAGTTGTGTCTTGATTTTTATCACACCACTTTTCTTGTTTTAAACTTCCTTGTAGTTATACTTCCAAGTTACCTTTGGAGGCAGGACTGAAACATGCAAACTTTTTGAAACAGGTGCTCTGAAATTTCTTGAACAGTGTGGCATTTGTTTATTTATGCAGATAATTGCATATGTTTTAAGTTGTGTTTCTTTACATACCATCCTTCTAAAATGTTGAGGTAGATCATTTCCTTAAAAGACCACTAGTTCAGGTGGCAATTGGCCTGTGTTAGCATTCTGGGACACTGCACGTTATCCTCTCATGTAATAACTGTTTTTTTTTATCTCTGGTGTTTCCCCTGTTAACTATTCATTCTTAGTGTTTAATTCAATAACTACTCTTGATTTTTTTCCCAGAAAGTACTATGATTTTTCCTACTAATTTAAGTATCTGCACTTGTCATTCTCTTAGAAAAAGATACAGACTATCAGGCTAATTTTACCCTTAGTCCTCCCTAATGAATACCATCCCAGGGATTCAGGAAGAACCCCACCTCTGGCAGAAGGAGCTACTGCCAAAAGGGACTGTTGTCATGATGTGGGAAAATGTCTCTGAATCACCCTTAACCACCATGAGTACAGATCAGCAATTTCCTCTTGTAGTCAACACTGGCAGCTCATGCATCGCTTTTGCAGAGGCAACCCCATCATTCACTGATCCACACACTTGTAAACATTCAGAAATGCACGCACACACACACACACACACACACACACACACACACACACACACACACACACACACACACACACACACACACACACACACCTCTTACTTACCCCCAAGTTGGCAAAACATTCCCAATGACTCGTTTTGCTTTTGCCCCTACCCTCTCAAGTCATGGCTCCTTACAGTCAGTCAGTAATGCCATATATTAGAATTTCATACTTTTTTATTGATTGCAAAGTGCACTGTGATGCTAGACCTGTGTCATCTGTTTAAGTGGGTTCCGGTAATAATTATGTATTCTCCCTGGTATCAATTAGTGTTTATCCCAGCTTAGTACCAAAACCTTCCCCCACATGGACACATCCACAATCCTCTCAACTGTCCCTGATTTTAAAGAGTGAGTTGTCATGCTCCTTTCACCAACTTGCGCCAAGTAGCATTTCTTAGAACTAGATTTAATAATGTTTATTAATGGAAGAATACCACACACACACACACACACACACACACACACACACACACACACACACACACACAGGTCTTCCCTCTGTCTTACATTTGTTGATAAAAACTTTATTTTATTGGAAGTGAATCAGCAACCCTCTGTCACTGATTTGCACAATCAGTTAAAATTCTGCTTAAACTGTAATGTCAATGTTAGTACAAGTAGGTATTGTTAGAGTGTCATTAGAAGTGCATTCTTCTTTGGCCACATAATTTTATTGGAATGACTCACTAGCCACTGGTTATCTGTTGGAGTTATACTTTGGAACTTTCCATGAGATTTTATTCATTTGGTTACTCCTTTTTCTTGGGCAAACTGCAGCCACTATTGCTGGATAATAATTGACATTGTTTTTGTGTACTTCTGAAAGACTTGTACTAATGAGGTTGAGCCTACATTACAAGAAAACTTCAAGGTCTGGAGTCTTTGCACATTTTGTCCCTACAGTTCCTGGCTCAACTGAAGAATTCTCTTATGAACATTGAAGGATGCCAGTGGAGGATATGAGCTTGGTCAGAACAATTCTGGATTTTCAGCTAGCCCCCTATGCATGCTTTCCCTTCCTAGAGTGTACAGGAATACACATACATATATACATATACGGGTGCCATTTGGAAAACTGACTTTTTAAAAAGCGGAATTTCATATGTTTGAGACTATATGGTCGACTTTCCAAAAAGGTGAAGCAATTGTACTGACATTGTGGTACAGTGGAGATTGGGGAATTTCCCCCTTCCACACTATAGTGCAATTTTGGAATTGGTATATATAATTATCAGGGGGTGTGGAGGTACAGGGGTGCTTGCCACCTTGCAAAAACAGAGTTTTATTACTGTTTTTGTTTTCACAATTACAATTATTGAGTCTTGGTCATATAGACTCAACGAGGTTCAGTTTGTTTTTCCGTAGTTGTGATGTAACAACATGGATCTATATGCACATTTATTTATATATATATATATATATATATATATATATATATATATATATATGGATATACACACACACACACACACACACACACACACACACACACACTGCACCTCCACTGGATCTGCTTAAAAGCTTCACTCCCTTTACCCAGTTGGTCCATTTATTCTATCAGACGTGGGAGCCAGGTATCACTGGACTAGGCAAGAGTCCTATGACCCATTCATTTTCGGCAGTAAGGTGTGGACCAGCTTTCAAGTCTTACAGACCCATCTACTGTCTCTGTTGGAGCTCGTCCTTGTTGTAATAGTTTTGTTGAACTCCACTAAGTTCTGTGTGCAGTGGAAAGTGTGCGCATCATGCTGACCTACCCAGCCAGTGGAACTGCCTGGGGGAAGTGTGTACTCAGTAGACCCACGCTTTGCAGATGCAACACCCAATGGTCCCTGTAATTGTTGGCTAAGTGATGAGTCAGAGCCATTGCCCCTGGATAGGGAAGCTGACACAGACCTGTCACTCCTTCTTCCTCCATTCATAGCACATACCTCTTCCACTTATTCTTGAAAGTATTTGATTACTTATATTGGTCATTTGTTCTGATACTATATTCTAATTCCTCTCCCCAAATCCTGAAGAATCATCTTCTAAAATAGATATACTTTCAAGAGTTCAAACTTGTCATGGGTGACTCTGTTCCTCTTCCAAAATAAATTCTCTTGGCAAATAGTGTCAGTGGCTCAACAGGTGGCATGCTCACATTTAGTATTAGAGGATCAGTAGGCTGTGGGTTATATTCCCACTCCAGGTGATTGTATTAATTTTCAAATTGATGACTCTGCAGTACAGCATTAGAAAGTGCTGTACTCTTGAGTGTCTGTCCTTTGGATAAGATGTTAAACTAAGGTCACATCTGCTTGAGTTGGTGGAACTCAGATGTGTAAAAAGATCCCACAGTACTTATCAAAAAGAGTAGGGGTCTGTTATTTATGTACAAAAATAGCTCTTATTTGTAAAGTATTTACATAATATACAAATGTGTTTACACAGTCAGAATTTCCTTTACAATCATGCTAAATGTTTATCCCTGTTAGACACCCACTCCTTTTTCCATAGCCACCATCTTATTTTACTTAATATCTTTGCTAAAATCTATTTACCATTAAACATAATTTCATTTATTCTTTTATTCCATATAACCCATATAACATAAAATAACTTTTTATCTATTATTTTAACATATTCTTTACTTCTGTTGTTATAATATCCATATTTGATCATATCCATGTTTATTATCCACTTCTTTTATATCTTCAAAAAATCTTTTACACATAGTTTCCCCCATATTTTTTACTTTTTTACATTTCAAAAACACATATTCCATAGTTTCTTCTTCTTGACAATATAAACATAATCTATTATTTTTCTTTTTATATGGCATATTTCCTTTTACTGACAATTTATCTATTACCCGTTACCACACAAAAAATCTTGACATTCTACTTTCTGATTACAGCATTTGTTTCTTATTTTTATAGCTTTAATTTTTTCATCTGTAAGATTTTCCTGTGGTTTTATGCAGTAATGTTTTATCATTACATTCTTATACCATACTTTTCTATCTTTTTCTTTATCATCAGTTTTTATTTTCCACAAAAATATTTTTCTTGGTAACATTTTATTTCCTCACTTGTACACTCTTTTTCTCTGTCACCTCACAGTAAGACGTCGTCCTGTTCGATTCTCAGTTAAAGCGTCTTCAGTGTGGAGACATGCGTGAATGGGTGTACCTTTGTTGAAGGCTGTGTATCAGGCCTGGCAAGTCGGTAAGTAAAAATCTACTGCCAATCATTAGTGGACCGGTGTTCCGCTGTGGCGACCCCTAACCGGGAAAAGCCGAAAGATACAACAACAACTGATTTTTTTTTACCATACCCCAAAATGTATCATACTTCTATTTATATAGTTTTACTACTAATCTGACCTCTTTTTCATTTATCCACTTTAACACTTTGTACAAATTTAATGAAGCAGCATATACCACTGGGTTAATTAACTCTAATCCTTCTCCTCTTTTATTTACATACAAAACTCACCTTTTTACTGGGTTTAATTTAGAACCCCATATAAATGAAAAAAAAAGATTTGCAATAATTCCTTTTCATATACTGCTGGCAACATAAATACACCTGCTAATCATAATCTCAAAATACTGAAATCTCGAATTTCAGTATCCTGAGACCATGAAGCCGAAAATCCATAAAGACGAAACCCCAGAAGCTCAAAATTTAAAATTGTGACTTCTAAACAAAACATACCACACACACAGACACAAACATACACCTTCCTACACATACACAGACACAAACACTGCACCCCCCACACCCCCTACTTAAATATGCTAACTCCGATGTCGCACTACACAAACACATAAAAACACCACTACACAAGCTACATTCCCCTCTCACACACACATCACACTAGCAAAACACACAGACATACACTAAAGCCTCTACCCAATACCCGTAAAACACAGATACTTACCTACATCTCCAACCATCCACTCACACACCACAACACCAGAACCACTAATTCAAAATCTCAGAACTTTGAGATTTTGAATTTCGCGCTTCTGGGGTTTCGGTATTCTGCCCTTTTACCTTTCTAGTCTCGGGCTGCTGAAATTCAGGAGTTCAGTAGTTTGAGATCCTGAAGGGAAATCATTATTTTCCCCATCAGTACTGAATTTATCAAATAAGCCCTTTTTTGTGAATGATAATTTATACGTTCTCCAGAAAAGATCTTTTTGCTGTATTTCTTCTATTGTTTTTTTTTTCCCACTAAATTCTGCTTGCATCTTTATTCCCAAATTTTATACCTAACACAGAAATTTCATTCATTGTAAAATATATACCCCCAATCTTTACAATATCACCTAAATCTTTACTTTACTCTTTATTTAAAGCCATCCCTGTCATCTCTAGACAGTCATTTGTACAAAGTATTACTTCTTTTATCCATTTTTTTTTGCAATTATTATGCCATCTGGGGCTGCGGTAGCGTTGTCGCCTCATAGCAAGATGTTGTCCCGTTCGATTCTCAGCTAGAGCATCTTCTGTGTGGAGGCATACGTGAATGGGGCGTGCCTTCGTTGAAGGTTGTGCGTCAAGGCTGGTAACCCGGTACGTAAAAATCCACTACCAATCATTAGCAGACCGGAGTTCCGCTGTGGCGACCCCTAACCAGGAAAAGCCAAAAGACACAAACAAACAATGTCATCTGCATATGTTAACAGAACTGGAATTCTTAACCCTTCAGGTGTTATATTCCCTGCCTCCTCCATTGTCTAACTTATTTCACATACTATCACATTCATAACTAATGCAAAGAATGTACAACTCATTGGGCATCCATGTCTTACACCATCTTCATATGTACCTCTTGGCTTAACTAGTCATTTACAAGTTTTTTACCTTATTTATTGCTATATGCTGACCTACATAATTTCCTAACTTTCTCAATTATATATTATGTTCTTTCATTATTACACATAAGATTTCATGTCCAATTGTGTCAAAGGCCTTATTAAGGTTTCCTATCATGATTTTTGGTTCTCCTTTTCTGTTCATAATATCATCCACAGTTTCTCTATCATTAATAACTCTTGACAGCCCTTCTCCTTTATACTATATATGTTTTCTTCCATAATATTTTCCATTTTAGTTTCAAATCTCTGTTGTATTATTTTCATAAAGATCTTGTACTCATTATTATTCAATACTAGTCGTCTTCAGTTTTTTTAATTCTCATCTGTCTTCCTTCTTCCATATGAATTTAAGTATTCCACTAGATAATTCTTTATACATAAAACCTTCATTTAAGCATTCATTCAAAATCTTTAAAAAATATATATATTTTGCCTGTCCTTTAAATTTTTATATATTTCATAATATTCTATCTGGTTCTGCAGCTGAATCTGCCTGCCCTGATACTTTACTTAGCTCATTTAAAGAAATCTCCTTTTCCAGCTCTTTATTCTTTTTTTCTGTTAACTTTTTTTTTTTTACTTTCCATGTTTTTTTCACTACCTTTTTTTTCCCTTTAAACATCGTTTTTACATATTGTACTACACTATTCATAATGTTTTCACAACTTCTTTCTCTTTCTGTTTTTACATTTTATGTCTCTCATTACACTATCATTTTCCTTTACTAGTCTGCTTAAGTAACTTAATATTCTCTTTTTTCTTGTAAAAAATATCTTTGCTCGTATAACAATTCTTGTATTTTTTTTTGAGTTCTTTCATATAATTATTTTTCTTTGTCAAAGTACTTTCTAGCATTATGTTTTAAAGCTTCCAATGCATCATTGTATGCTTCTTATATTTTTCATTCTCTACTTTTCTCACATCATATTGCCACTGTAAAAAAAACATTTTTTATATTTTTCTCTTAATATCATCCACCATTCAGACCAGTTTTTTAAAAAAATGTTTGGATGGTAATATGATCTTTCCATAACTGTATTACTAATCTCTTTCCTTCTTCATTGCTTGCTTTCTCAGTTATCCTTTTTATTCCCTTGCCTATTTTTATATATTCAAATAAATCTCCACAGTTCCAATTGTAAATGTAATAAATCCAATACGCAGTTCAAATGACAATAAAACACTCAATATTTATTAAAACAAAAAACAACCGGTAAGCACTTTCATTCACAAAGAACTTCTTCAGCCCTGGTTGTCACACATGCAAAATTCACATTTATAGTTTGCTCAAGTCACATGACCCAAAACATTAGCAGTGTTTTAACCCTTTCTTACATAACACTGCTTTAAAGTTTTCCATATCATTCATACCTGGACCTGCACCTGTGTTTAGCCTCACTTGCCAAGCATATTCTTTCCAGTTTAAATCCACTTCTGCATCCCATCTCTTGTCTGCATTTGAAACTTGGTCAATAACAGTAAAACTGAAACCCACTTTAACTCTGTTATGACAGTTAACAACATGTATTGCTAGGGCATTAGTTACATCCAGTTTTTCAACTGCCCTCAGGTGCTCATAAATTCTGCAACGGAAGCTACGCATAGTTCTTCCTATGTAAAATTCATTGCAAGAATGACATAATACTAGATACACAATGAATTTAGACTTGCAATTGTAATTCCCCTTGATATTAATAGTAAAGTCCCGAGCCTTTACTACTATTTTGTTCCCCAGTACCAAAAACTTACAATAATTGCAGTCTTCACATCTTGACATCCCATTATAAGTAATAGGAGTATTACATTTTTTGATTTCTAAAAAATCCTTAAGACTTTTCCCTTTTTTGTGACAAAAGTAGGACTCTCATATAAAAAAGCACCTAACTCTTGGAAATTCTTCAGAAATTTCCAATTATTTGCGATAATTGCTTAATACTGTACATATCTACTGAATTTTCCAGTGTACAACTCAGATTATAATCTACTCCTTCACTATTTCTTCCATCATCCTTTATTGTCCCTTTCTTCCTCACAGCTTTAATTTTCTCTGTTGCTTCATTATTACCCCAATAGGGTAACCCCTGATTATTTTTTTTCTTAACATCTCACATTCTTCCAAAAAATATTCATCTTCATCAGTGAGTCTATTTATTCTATCAAGCTGACCAAACACAATGTTATTTTTCAAGCTCACACTGTGTAAACTGCTATATTCCAAGTATCTGTTACTCTGGATATCTTTTTTTTAAATTTTAACCAAGATCCCCCCCCCTTCTTGTACACAGTCAGATCCAGGTAATTCACACTAATTCTGCTTCTGTTAAAAGAAAACTTTAAATAACTTGTAACACAATTTAAATATTCACAGAATTTCAACAATTCTGACTCAGAACCTTCCCATAAAAAAAAAAACAAGTCATCAAAAAGCGTTTGTAAAAGTAAATATTGCTAGCAAACGTAGAATTAAAAATAAATTATCTTTCCCAGCTAGTCATGAACAAATTGGCATAGCCCAGGGCCATAGCTGCCCCCATAGCCACACCTTTATTTTGTTTAAAAAAGCTATTGTGAAAGCTAAAAAAAATGTAAGACAATATTACATCTAAAATTCAGCCAACAGACTAATTTCCTCACCATTAAAATCAGGACAACCCCACAGCACTCCTGTAACACTCTCAATTATTTCTTCATTGTGAATTACAGTGTACAATGAACATACATCAACAGTTACTAACCATGTATTATCTCTCAGGGAAACATTCTTCACACTTTTTTAAAATTAAATGAATCCTTAATATATGATTCAGCAGAAATAATTTTTTTTTTACAAGCATCTATCTACATAGATTGCCATGGACTCCATTTTACTGTCACCATTGGCCACTATAGGCCTAAAATTTGGTGAATCCAAGCTCTTATGTATTTTGGGAAGGCTGAAAAACCTTCCCACCTTGGGTGTATTCACACAAAAGTTACCAGCCAACTCATTGCTGATTCTTCCTTAAACTAACTACTCTTCAGTCATTGAGTTTATGAAATTAAAACTTTTATCTATATCAATCCAATTCACTTCTGCATAAAAGTCAGCATCAGACAATAACTCATAGATTCTATTTTTATAAAAAAAAACTATAGTCCATGACTACTACTGCATTACCTTTCTCAGCCTTAGTGATATAAATATCTTTATCATCCACTTATAACTGCAAAGCATCCTTCTCAGTCTTAGTCATATTATAAATACAATTTTTGTTGTGTTTATTCAACAATTCCCTGACTTCTTTTTCACATGTAAGCAAAAATGCTTCTAACTCTGGCCTTAAGAGGGGATTAAAAACACTTGTTTTTTTTTAAAACAATGTTGTTTACATGCCCTGCCTTGAAAAAGACATTTCAAATAAATTTTCCACACAAACCCCTTAAAGCATTTATCACAGACACAATATTTGCCCTTGACAATGGCACAAAATTAAGTCCTTTACTGAGAACATTTATTTGTTCTATATTAAGTGCCACTGCGGACAAATTCACTATTTTAAAATTTTAATAAATATTGAGTGTTTTATTACTGCGGTGTTGGTGCTGCAGTAGCGTTGTCGCCTCATAGCAAGATGTTGTCCTGTTCGATTCTCAGCTAGAGCGTCTTCTGTGTGGAGGCATACATGAATGGGGCGTGCCTTCGTTGAAGGTTATGCGTCAAGGCTGGTAACCCGGTACGTAAAAATCCACTACCAAGCATTAGCGGACCGGAGTTCCACTGTGGCGACCCCTAACCGGGAAAAGCCAAAAGACACAAGCAAATCGAGTGTTTTATTGTCATTCGAACTGCGTATTGGATTTATTATATTTTTATATATTCCTTATTTTCTTTCATCTCTAGCCATATTGCTAGATGATCAGAAAGTCCTGTTTCAACTGCATCCCTTCTCCTATAACTAAACTTTCTGATACCTTAAAATAATATATGCATACCCCTTTTGTGAGTCCATGAATTTTTGTCCCAAAGTTTTAACTTACCACATCTTATAACTTGTACAATTTGTCTTATATCATCTCCTTTCTTTTTACGCTTGCCTGTTAAAAGTCTGTTGTTATTATAATGCTCATATTTATCACTACATAGTCTAAAATCTGATGAAATAAGCTTCCCTTTTCTTTACAGTTATTATAAGCATATACTGTTATAATTCTGTATACTTGTTCTTTCCATTTCAAATCTACAATGGTCATTCTTCTCATTTTTGCTAAAGTTGCATATCGCTATTCCAGAATATCTCTCATTTCCCAAATTCCTGATTATCTTCCCTTCCCATAGTTTCTCTATTTGTAATCTTTTTTCATTTGTTAAAAATCTCATGTCTTCTAATATAATTACAGCTACATCATATGTATTACACCACTGCAAAATAACCATCCTTCTTACTCCATTCTTAATACTATTCACATTTACAGAAAGCACTTTAAAATGTTCTTTTCCCTTTTCGTTCATGGTTTTGTAAGTTCATAACTAATTATTAGGCTAGCTTTCCTAACAGGCCATTGTAAGCCTAGCCACTTTCCTTCTCAAAGGTAAGAATCAAACAGTGTACGTTGTGTTTGTGTGTCAAACAATGTAACCATTATACCAAACCCCAATCTTTAACTGTATATGTTTTTTTCATGCATTTTCTTTCTTTCTTTTTTTTCTTTTGCACTTATCTCTTTAAATTTTCTTTTTCTGTCTTTTACCAATAAAATTCTTTCCCCATTTTACTACCTCCCAGTTTGTCTTCTTCATCACTTATTTCAGAACCTTTTTCTGTATTTTCTTTATTATTTTTTTTCCTCGTCTTATTTTTCTTTTATTTCAATTTCTTCTCTTTGTTTTCTTCTTTTACTTTTTCCTTACTGTTATGTTCATTTTTTGCAATACATTCATGAATATCTAATATTGTTACATTTATAACATTTCAATTTGCATTTTTTGCATCATGCCTGTCTCCCCACAAATATAACATTTTCTTTTGTTACAGTTATTTAACAAATATCCTTCTTTTCCACACAAAAAAAGCATGTTTTGGGTTATCCCCAGTATTTTACAACACCCGTATTCCCCGCCACATTTATCATGCTTGGTATATGTATATTTTTTCCTCTTTCCATTGTAAACACTTTATTACATTCCCGGTCATGAGTCCGTAAACTCCTTTTATCATAAACCTTGCAATGTCCAGTAATTCTTTTCAAAAGTCCTTTCAAAGTCTCTCTTTCTACATCTGTTTGAAATAGTATATGAAAGCTTCTGTTTCCGTGTTAAATGCTTTTATCACATAAAGACTTCATGGGTTACAGGCTTTCTTCTTTTCATATTCTACAAGAAAATTTTCCTTTGAAAAAACAGTCTTAAATATAATGTTACAATATGTTTCTTTGTTAGTAAGAATAAATGTTCTTACCTGATGTACTTTTACACCCAAAGGAGCTATTAAATTGTCCCACACTTCCTATCTGTCCATTTCTTTGTCTTCTTTACTTTGAATCCTTGCCACATACTTCCATTGTTCACTTTCTTCTGCCTTCTTTGCTGCTACTCCACTTTTTCCTTCTTTTACTTTCTCTGCATATGTTTTCTTTTCCACCTCACCATCATTTTTCAGGGTTGTGTCTGCATCCTCCTTTTGTATTTTCTCCATAGTGTCCCGTCAGGAAACATCTTCATTTTCTGTCTCACTCTGCACCACCATTTCTTTAAGTAAGTCATCCTGCAACCCTCCCAACTGGAGGATTGTAATTAGATGTCTATCATTTGCTGACTCATAGGATCATAGGAGGTCACTTGGCTATTGACCCAGAGGTCATTTCCAGCCTAGTCATTTCATCTCACTGTAATACCATAGATACTCTAGTCAGTACCCATTATTGTATTTAGTAATACCTGCCCATGTCCAGGAGGGTTGTGGGCACTATCCCCAGTAAGAATTTATGTGTGCGATTGTGTGGACTTGAGGGTTAGGGCGGGGTAGGTGAGTTAGGGTGCAGGTGAAGTGAGTGTGTGATAGTGACGTACCTTAGGGTTAAGGTAAGTGGATAGTTAGTGGTGTGTGTATAGTTTAATGTAGGGTTAGGTGTAAGATTTTAGGTGTATGTGTGTGGATTGCTGTTTGTTTGGTGTGCTTGTGTTGTGTGTATGTGTTTTGGAACAGCAAATTTTTTCCCTAGGAAAAAATTTGTTGTTCTGTATGTTCGATGTTGTCAGCTTTCACTAAATAGGGTTCGATATTAGAACATTCGAACTTTTGAAACTTCGATGTTCTAATATAGACCTTTTTAGGCTACATACATAGCTGTAAAAGACCTTATGGTTTTCTTTGGAAAACTACTAGGTTTTTCTCAACGTTACCCTTTGAGGATTTGACATGTCTTATTAGCCTGTTGAGGCTTATTTTTACTTGGGGCTCTAGCTTTGATTCCATCTGGAACAGCCAAGTCTATACACTTATACAAGTGATTGTACAGGGCTTCATTGTAAGCTTTGGTGTAGTTACCACTTCCAGCTGGTGGTGTGGCTTGGAATGCGTTTATACCTTCCTCTAGAAGGGTATAGTTTGCTTTGGTGAAGCTTTTTTAGTCTGACTTCACCCTTTGTGAGCTCTGGTGTTAGTGCCAGTTTGAAGGCAACTGATTTGTGGTCAGATTTAACTAATGAGGGTCCGACAGTTGCGGTGGTGCATCTGTTTGTCATGTGAGTGAGGACCAGATCTAGTATGTTTGTTCCTCTTGTTGGGATTTGCACAATTTGTTCCAGGGCATTTTAGTTTACAAAATCAACAAACTTTTGTGCAAGTTAGTTATGGCTTGAGTAGGTTTCCCAGTTGATGGTGGGATAATTGAAATCCCCCATGTCCAGAGTGTTTGGCAATGTTTGAACTGACTCTAGTTTGGTCAAGTAGGCTTCATGCACATCATGATGCATGGAGGGGGATCTATAACTAGTTGTGACTTGAATAGGGGTCTTATCCACAGTAATCTGAACTTGGAATAACTCCATGGAGTTTTCCAGTATAACTAGTTGGGAGGTGAACTTATCCCTAATATAGATAGAAACACTGCCTTCTTTAGTTCTCACACATTCACCTTGTGGTCTGATGGTGTGGAAGGTATTACCGGCCTGCAAGGCTAGAGTACTCTCTGAAGCCTTGAACCAGGTTTTTGTGACTGCATAGACATCTACATCTTCTAGTGATAGAAGTGCTTCCAGGGTGTGCAGTTTTTGCTTTAAGCTCCTAGTGTTTAGCAGCATAACCCTTATTTTGCTATCATTGGCAATTTTCATGTCGGCTATTTTGTTTCTGAGACCTTGCCTAAAAAAAGACAGTATGGGGAGGCAAGAGCCTTTGCCAGCCAGTGGTGTCAGGTGCAAACTCTCTCTGGCAAAGCAGTGAGGTTTGTTGACCTTGTCAGCCCAGGCTGACAGAAACTGGATCCCCTTTGAATGACACCAAAAACTAGCCAATTATTGAAACTGATTATTTTTGTTTATACTGTGGCATCATTCTAGGTGAGGGTAGTATGCTGCTCAAGGCTAGGGACATACCTGAGAGCTGAATAATATCTCTTTTCATATAGTCCTGTGAGGTACATCTCATAGGTTCATAGGTAGGTACTAGGCTATTGGCCCTAGGGCCTATACAAGCCTAGCCAAAAAGGTACCCTGGCTTTTGCCAACCAAGAAAATTATTTTCCTGTGCCCCTGTTGAGCAGAGCCCCAGAGGTGATCCCTGAGGTGAATTTCCTATTTCCCATCCAGTCATCAAGATTTTTCTTGAAGAGTGCTAATGAGGAGCTTTGTTTGATATAGATAGGTAGTTTGTTCTAGAGTATGGGAAGTCTCTGGAACAGAAATCTATCCCTCCAGCATGTTCTGTTTATTGTGGTGACAAGGTTTTGGTCCCTAGACCGTGTAGCTCAGAGGGATTGGGATTTCTTTAAGTGGAGCATGTCCAACAGCTCTGGTTTTGACATAGCTTTGTATGTCAGGCAGAGTTCGCCTCTGAGTAGGCGATATGCAATGGAGTAAAGCTGGAGTTTTTTGAAACGGTCTGCGTAGGGCATCTGTTTGAGGCTGGTAGTCCTCTTTGTGAGGTATTTCTGCAGCCTTTCCAGTTGTAGTAGATGTCTTGTGAGGTACATACCAAAAGGGGCACTGTACTTTATAATGGGTCTAATGAGTGATGAGTAGAGGGGAACAATTACCTCTTTTTTTCCTGGATGAGAAACCTTTTGTGATGAGGTGTCCCACATAGAAGGATTTCCTGACTACTGTGGTGATGTGATTATCAAAGGAGAGACTGTCTCAGGTTGTTCACTCCAACATGAGCTATGATGGAGTCATAATGGTACTTGTTGCCAAGAAAACTGAGTGCCTGCATGATCGGACATATCCTGGCACCGGACAGGCAGCTGACTGCGACTTTCTCCTTATCTAACTGGGTGAGTGGGACATCCATGTGTCTCACTATGGATTCTCCATTGACAAGAAAATTTGGTTTTTGAGTGTTACACCTTAAGGGTTGGTAGGTGAGACACTAGTGTTGCTGTGTGTCTTGGGTGCTGTGGGAACTGTGCTAGTTGTAGAACTCTTATGTTTTTGGAGGTCTCTGGTGTTTAGGTAAGTTTTTTGCAAGAATCTCCATGTATGTAGATTTATGTGTTGGATGCATACTGTATGTATGAGTAGTGATGGGGTGAGTTCACAACCTCTTCTGTGTTACTGTTTTGAGTGCGAGAGAGCAGGGATTCAATATTCTTAGTGTAGATACATCTCTTGCACTCTGTACTAGAATGAGTTATTAGTAGAGGAGTGTCAGTGTACATGAGGCAGTTGGGACACTGCCTCAGGAGACCCAAGTCAACAAGGCTGGCAGGAGAAACAAGGGTAGTCCAACTGTCCATAATGCTAGGTTTGAAGAACTGTTATCACAAAGAGGGTGCTTTCAGAACTGATCAAAGAGGTGCTCTATAGATGGGTATTTCTGACGGGGTTTTTGGTTGGTGGTTTAATAGGTCACAGCTCACTAGCAGTAATTCTTAGACCAGAAGTGTACTAAAGGTGAGGACTACACTAATGTACTATAGCTGTATCTAAATGAAAAATTGTCAAAATTATCTCTCCGTCTATGCCTCACAATTGCATGGCAGTGCTCGGCACTATAGGGCTTAAATATCAGAAGCTAAAAACTTTTAAAAAAACTCAAAAGAACCAATGAGGGTGCTTACTCCAAGTGCTAGACCAGTCACCCTTCACCAGACAGATTCCAGTCAGCACACTTCTCTCACAAGGGTGCAGAAGGGCCCCTGCCAATCAAAGATGGCTTAGAAAATGTGCTCAGAATACAACATCCACTACAAACAGATCCAGATGCAAACCTATATCTGGACTATGCTACAGTTACTAGCTGCGCTAATTTAGATGGGAAACACTAGAAAATGTTTGAAACAGTAGAAAAACAGCAGTGAGACACTAAATAACGTTTTAAACAGCCAAAAAACATCAGGAAGACACTAAAGAATGTTTTAAACAGTAAACAAATTGGCTATTTAAAACACTGCTTGGTGGGAAAACAGAACATACACAACAAATGCTTTGCAAACAGTGAAAAGTAACAATTATTTTGCAAACAGTGAAAATAGCAACAAAATCTAATTTAACAAGCACAGTAAGGCAGACAAATGCAGTACAAACAGTGCAGTTTAGTCTACAGTATTAAAAACAGTTTTAAATAGGCAGAGTACAATAAAAAGTGCTGTAAATAGTATAATCAAGCAAAAAAAACAGGCAACTTATGTTTTTGGGAAGCTCAAAAGCCTCCAGTTGTCTGGTATCTCAGGTCAGAGTTGTGGCTGGTAGCCCACCTCAGTTCAGCTCCATCAAAGAGATTTCTTTGAAATATTTCCTCAGAATCCTACACACATTCTCTGGTCTTGGTATTTGTTGCTTTCTCTGTCGTTTCTTTCACTTCTCCATCATCTCCTTCTCTCTCCATCTGCCTCCCTTTTTCTCTGGACAACCTCTGCGCCTTGAACAGAAACAGGAAGTACTCCTCCAAATATTTCCCACTCACAGCAATGATGAGTAGAGGAAGTTTCTCCACTGGCTTTGCCAAATTTCCCCTAGTAGTATAAAATCCACCTTGGGTCTCCCCTGAAAAGAGGCAACTAGCCTAGTGGGTTTAACCCCATCAATTAAAAATAAGGAAAGAAAATAAATGCATTGCTGTTCCACATAACTGATCACCTGAACCAGAAACATTGGAGGCACAGTACTCAAAATTAAGGAAAATCTCAGTGCTACTAGCTTAACACTCTTCTTTAGAAATAACAACACTGATTCAGCTTAGGTTGTTATAAAAATTTACTGGGTATAAAACTAGCCTCATTGTAAACTCTACCTACAGCTTCCTTCCTTCACCTCTTCAAGTCACTACTATGCAGTTTGTTTCTTTGATGAACGAAAAGCAACTTCAGTCTCCCAGGTGATCTTAATGTGAACTGGCTTCATCTCAAATACAGCAGACATTACCAAATTTCCAACCACCTCATTCTTACTCAGCTCATCAAAACTCCCACTTACCAAACTGCTTCCCTAACCTGTTTTTTTTTTTTTTGTTTATTTACCTCTTTCTTGCTGACTTACCCAAAAAATGTAAGAAAACACATTTTTTGTCAAACTACGGAATGGTCACTGTCCCTTTAGATCTCTTTAATCATTCAAAAACATTCCTGTTATTGTAATCCATTGCAAGACATTTCCTTCCCACAAAGACAGTCTGTTATATGAATGATTACATTCTGTTGTATTTTGAACATCCCAATGATGCACCCTCTTTCTTCTCCGTATCCAAGATTCCAAGTCAGGTAAAGTAGATTGGAATGTGCTCACTTCCACAGCTTATCCCAGAAAAAATTATATAAAGTATAGTATTTTTGTGAAGTAGCTAATGACACCTAATTCCTCACACAATTTCAAAGCCTTTTTGTAACATTTAGCCACAAATTCTTCATATTATTCTGAGAAATCACAAATTCTACTGGGCTGATATCAGAAAATTATGAAGACAATGAAATAGTAATCCTCCTTGCTATATATAAGTGTTGTGGAGAACAAGGCCCTATGATGAACTGAAGGGAACGTGATAAGCGCTTGAGTCCCAAGTGCTCAAAAAATACTGTCTCAAAGCCAGGGACTAGATATTCTTGTAGATCATATAGGCCACTACTCCTGCTCGTTCTTTTTATTTATTTATTTATTTGTTTGTTTAACATTTGTTAACCTGGAAAGTCCGACTTGGAATGATCCAATTTTCAGCAGAGGCCTGGGGAGAAATGTTCCAGACGCATGTCTTTGTAACTTGAATATGTTTTCTAGTTAGCAGTTATAGGTAGGGGGCAGAAGTGGGATTTGGGTTGGATTTTAGGGCTTGGGAGAAGGAAGGGAGGTTTGGGATTACTAAGTGGGAGTTGAGCTTTACAGTTAAGAAGCAACCAGGGAATTTCAGTTTTGGGAGCTATTGGGGACATGAAGGTTGAAGTGGTGGAATGGAGTTTTAGGGTAAGGGAAAGAGAACTTGGGTAGATAACTGGATGACAGTATTGGAGTTAGAAGTTAGCATCAGGTATACCTGTACAGCTTTATAGGATTTGAGGGTGGCCTAATGGTTAAGGTGTTTGCCTTACAAACACAAGGTACAAGGCTTGAATCTCACAGAGGATAATTGGCTAGGCTTAAAATAGCTCGCTAGGGCAGTTAGCCTAGTACTAACCTATGAAGCCTATGAAGTTGTTGGGACTGCTACATAGAAGTGGGGGGTGGGACTACTAGGAGTTTGTACATTTGCTTTTTTGAGCAAGTGGCAGCAGGCAAGTGTGTCGCAAGCTACTAGCACATTAACACCTATAGCAGACCCTGAACAGAAAGCATAACTTTTTAAGGACTTCTCCTTCACTTTTCAGACCTTTCCTTCTCTTGAGCTCCCAACTTCTTCTACATCATTATGTCACACAACTTACATTTCGTGATCCTCTAAGTAAACACCATGTATTCCCTCTTCGTCAACTTAGCAAATAGGAGCTCACTGCCCAAGCTCATTTCCTTCCTAGATTAATACAAATAATCTCTTTGTTGCCCTTTCATCCATATTTATAGTCTTTCATTATGTACGTTTAGGATTTTCAATGACTGCAAGTCTTACTCTGTCCTTACATTGTCATTCTGCTCCCAAAAGTACCGAACCCTTCATTTCTGTACACTCTGACTATTCCCAGTCTTACCCCTTTACTTAAATTCTTGACAGTCTTCTTTAGAAGTAAATAATAGCATTAATGTAGGGAATAAAATTCTCAGCTTGTTGTAGCACATTTTCAGTCAAGAATTCGTTGTCGCCAGTGCCTTAACTCACTCAGTCCTATAATGCCATTTTTGTATACTTCCTGTTCACACTCATAGCTCCTTATGGCATCTAGAATGTTTTTGGGCCTGAATTCATTAACCAAGTGACTTATCAGCTAATAAAAGGCAGTACTATTAGAAAGTGCAAGGAGTTATGAACAAAACAACACAAAGACTGTTAATCTGGGATGTCCTGCAGTAGAGAAATTAATCACTGTTTGTCACTTATTGTTCATATGAGACAGTGAAACACTAATAAGGGAGACAGGACAATTCACTGAAAATGCTGTTTTGTATCACCCTACACTGGAAATATTGCTAGCTGTCTGTTACTAACTATGAAAACAAGCAATATTTTCATATGTACTTAATACTTTAAAAACCAAGAGGCTTGCAAACTGTGTCAATACATCAGGCAAAACCTTAAATGTTCTTGACGAAAACCGTCATTAGTATTTGTACTTTAAGTTGCATATCTTTAGAGATATTTAGTGTTATTTACATTTTTTTGTTGTTATTTCAAACCTTATGCCTGCTTTACAAAAAAAGTTTTAACAATATAAATCTAGGTAATACAGTTTCCAAGATGTGACAAATTGATTGTGAAAATTTAACAAAAAATAAAATTTCACATTTATGTGTATCATAATATATTGTAGTACTTATGGAAAGACTATGAATGAAACATTTTTTCTTACTAACAACACTGCTATTTGTATAATTTTAATTGCTCGCAAAATATTTATATTTTTATCTTATGTTTTTTAAGTTTATTTTTCAGATACAGCTCTGGAATGCAAAATGTGTATAGTTTTAGAGGTGTGACATTCCACATCACATGGGTGTTAATGCGTTAATTTTAGCAATCAATTTAATTTTTAAAGTATAGCTGATGGACTCTTAATTGGTACTATTTTTGTTGATTTCAAAAAAACTATTTGGATCTTGTTGACCACTCTACTTCTCTAACACTTTTCTAACATTGGCTTCTTAAATGAGGCCTTCTTTTTGTTTAGTAACTAGCTCAACAGTAGACCCTTTCAAGTCCTGTTTATCTCTTTGTCTGCAACAACCACTGTTCAAACTGGCATTCCTCAGGGGGTCTATTCTGTGGCTCACTATATTTTCCTTTTTTGTTAAGGAAAAATTGGGAATTATGGGAACAATACATACAGGGGAGGAATTAGGTTTAAAAGTAGGCAGGAATTAAATGAGCTGTGTAATGTTTGACTAAAAATGATTGGGTAAGATTGTAAGTGATGTTTAATGTTTGACTGAAAATGATTGGGTAGATTATAAGTGATGTGTAATGTTTGACTGAAAATGATTGGGTAGATTGTAAGTGTTGTTTAATGTTTGACTGAAAATGATTGGGTAGATTGTAAGTGATGTTTAATGTTTGCAACTGGGAGTATATCAGTATGGTTTGTAATGTAAAATGCTTGCAAAAGGGATTGTGTCTGTGTGGTTTGTTGTTATTTATGTAAATGAATGATTGCTTATGTCGTTAGTGATAATGTAATAAAGATGTTTCTTGTTTAAAAAGAGGAGTGGGAATTGAATAATGTATGTAATGCTGCATAGGTTATATGATATGTAGCAGTATATGTGGAGTATAATGCTTGTTAATGTTAATTTAATACAGTTTGATTATTTTTGTATAAATGTAAACTTGCCTATATCACAAGTGATAATTCAATAAATATGTTTAAAAAACTCCCCTTCTGCTCATCTTCTCTGCTAATGATCTTCTACTGATACATATCTTTCACAGATCACTAGGGTTATAGTCCCTGATCCAGATGATTTCAATAAAATCTTTCTTGACTGTCCAAATATAAGCTGATTGTTAACACATTCACATCAAAATCTATTAACTTTAGAACTCCCTAGTGATTCATCTCCAGTTCTCATTTAGCATGTGTGACTCCATCAGATGTTTTATTTCTCCAGTCAGCTTGTAAAATATCCTTGTCCACTCTGTAACTTTTTGTCTTCAGATTGACTCCACCATTGCTGCATTACTAGAGTTCTCTATAGACTTTAACATATAAGCTAACCAGCCGCTTCACTCCTGAATCTTATAAATCAGGTACCAAAAATATCCATGTCTGTGTGTGTGTGTGTGTGTGTGTGTGTGTGGGGGGTGTCTACAGATTGAAAGACTTTGGTTCTGATCTAATAACTCTAATCAGGGGTATCCACCCCCCCCCCTTCTAAGAAGCCTAGGACTGAAGTTGATTATGAATCTTCTGATCAGGATTCTCTTTTTTTCTGATTCTTCTGATTATCTGGATTTGCCTTTATCTACTTATGAAGATTCTGATGCAAAGGACTCCATTCCCTCTGCTTCCCCTCCTGAGGATTTTTCTTTTGGGGAAACCTTACATACTCTAAGGGAGCATTTCCACTAGGAAAGCCAGGATTTTTCTGATTCAAAAAAGAGGCTTAGGGATTTCCTACCTCAGCATAGGCCTTTAGCTATTCCTCTTGTACTAGACATTGTTGATGATGCTTTTTTGGAATCTAGTATGGCCCCTGATTCCCTGCCTCCTGCTCCCAGAAAACCTGACAGATACTACAGGGTCCCTGAGTCCCACAAGTTCCTTTTTAAAAATCCTGTTGCAGATCCAGAGACTATTTCACAGGGGCCCAAGGGCATTAAGGCTTCTACTGCTAAAAATCCTACCCCGTCTGATAGAGATTCCAGGGCACTGGATAGATGGGGTAGGAAGGTTTACACTTCTGCAACCTTGGCCATTAGGGCTTTAAACTGCCAGTTTCATATGTTAAAGTATCAGCAGCATGTTATTGGACTGCTTAAACAGAAAATTATGTTGATTCCTGACTGTGTGGAAAATAAAGAATTACAGGCTTTAATGCATTCTGCTGAACAAGTTGGAAAACATACTTTGCAATGTGGTTTTGATTCATTAGAGGCCTCTTGCAGGGCTGCTATTACTGGGTCTGTGCTCAGAAGGCATGCTTGACTTAAGGAGCAATCTTTGCCTGATCATGTTAAAGCTAAATTGTTGGATGCTCCTTTAAATCAGGACCGCCTGTTTGGTAACAAGGTTGAGGAAGTTCTTAAAAAGATGGAAAATAAAGCTAAATCTATGCAAACTGTTAGAGATTTTTTTACAAGTTCAGCCTCCTAGATTTAGTAGGCACTGGCCCTCTAAGAATTGGTCCTTTCCAGCCCCTTCCAGGTCTTCTCAAGCCAAACCCAGACACACCAAAAATCCCAGGTTTCAGTCCCAGGGGACACACAGAACTAAGCAGTGGGGGGCCTCCACTTCCAAATCTGGGAATAATAAGACTCCCCCTATGGTAAACTGTCTCAATGACTTCCTTTTAAAATTTCCAAGCACTTATCAACTGACTGCTCCTTTGGGTGGAAAGATTGCTCTTCATGCAAAGAATTGGGAACTCATTACCCAGGACAAATGGGTTTTAAATATGGTGTCCCAGGAATACAGATCTCACTTCCACACATTGCCCACACCAAGCGGGTGGCCGGACCTACCCCCAAATCAGTGGACAGAGGCCCAAAAACAGTACTTTCTCTCTTAAGCATGAGGGCTATTCAACTGGTACCAGAAGAGGGAAAGGGACAAGGTTTCTACTCGAGACTTTTCCTGGTACGCAGAAAAGACAATTCATGGTGTCCTATCCTGGACCTGTGTACTCTAAACACCTTTTTGGAGATTCCAGAATTCAAGATGCTGACTCTTCACCAGTTACTTCCTATGCTAGGCAAAGATGCCTGGTTGGCAACACTAGATTTAAAAGAAGCACACCTGCACATCCCAATCAGGGAATCTTGCAGAAGATACCGATGCTTCAAAGCAGTATACACACACTATCAGTTCTCTGCACTGCCCTTTGGCTTATCTACTGTTCCCAGGGTATTCACAAAGTGCCTAGCTCCAGTTATTGCATTTTGCAGGCATACCTGGACGATTGTCTAATTCAGGCAGAAAGCCAGGACATACTTTTGAATCATCTGGCCTTTGTACAAAAGGTTCTACCTTTTCTGTGGTACACCATAAATGAAAAGAAATTGCAACTGGTACCCTGTCAACAAATTATATTCCTGGGAGCAAGCTTGAATACAACTTCCCAGATGGTTTACCTCATGCCAGAGAAACAAATTCATTTGACAACGTACTTCAAACAAGTGGCCACAAAAACCCTGCTATCTGCAAGACAAATACTGCAGGCCTTGGGGTTCATGGCCTCCTGCATTTATCTAATTCCATATGCAAGACTGCATATGAGGAAATTACAGTGGTATCTAAAAAGCCTATGGTGTCAACATTCTCAGGACCTAGAAACAATGATTCCTATCATACCTTGCCTATGACTAAAGTTTCACACCACCCCCTGCCACCCAAACCCTAACAGCAGATGCATCAGACTATGCATGGGGGGCTCACCTGGCAGGGAAGTGCATTCAGGGCAAATGGAACTCAAGTCAAATGCACCTGCATGTCAGTCAAAAAGAAATGTTAGCTGTACAGAATGCTCTGACAGCCTTCAAGGACCACATTCTTCCAGGACAACTAATGGTAAAGACGGACAACACCAGTGTTATGTGGTACATAAACAAGCTGGGGGGGTACACATTCGTACCCCCTCTGCAGACTAGCCATGGCATTGTGGAACACAGTCTTGAGCTACCAAGTGCACCTATAAGCTCAATTCCTGCCAGGAAAATTAAATACACTGGCAGACAGACTTAGCAGAAACCTCATGGACCCACATGAGTGGAAACTGGAACCAAGGACTTTCAACATGTTGACAAACAAATGGGGGAGCCCAGATATAGACCTGTTTGCCTCTCTCCAGAACTACCAATTGGACAAATTTTGCACAAGAACTCACCACAAACAAGCCTGGAAAGTGGATGCTCTGTCCTTCAGCTGGAAAAACCTATCAGTCTGTGCCTTCCCCCCTCTGCCTCTGCTCTCCGAAGTACTACTAAAAATCAAACAGGACAAACCAAGGATGATTTTGATTGCTCTAAACTGCCCACGCCAACACTGGTACCCCCTTCAGCGCAGTGTGTCATGGTTATCTCCATGACGCCTGCCTCAGACTCCTCCCCTGCTGTCTCAGCAGGAGAATCAGATTTTGCACCCTCAGCTTCTAACACTGAACCTTGCAGCCTGGCTAATTACTTAATCTCTCCTTTACCATCCCTCAGGAAACCTGTGATGGATATCATTTTAGAGGCAAGGAGGCCTAGTACTAGAAAATCTTATGCTGAAAAATGGAAAATATTCTGTGCCTGGAACCAATCTCAATGGATGAGTACAGCAGTGCCCGATTTACCTCAGATTTTACAATACTTAACTGAGATGCTTCACAAGGGCCTGTCTTTTTCCTCCATTAATATGCCTCAGCCATTTCAGCTCATTATAACACAGAACCTCCCCTCTTCTCTTATCCACTGCTCAAGCAGTTCTTCAGAGGGGCCAAAAAATATGAGACCACCCAGGAGAGCTCTAACCCCGGCCTGGGACCTTAACTTTGTCTTGGAGAAACTCACTCTGCCTCCTTTTGAGCCAGCTGCTACTGCAGACTTAAAATTTCTTTCTTGGAAAACAGCTTTCCTTTTAGCAATCACTTCAGCTAGAAGGGTATCTGAATTACAGGCCCTTATGGCAGTGGAGCCTTTCATCATCTTTCATGCGGACAGGGTGTCCCTCAGAACCAATCCATCTTTCATGCCCAAGGTGGTATCCAGTGTGGCTCTTAATCAGTCCATTCATTTGCCAACCTTCTTTCCCAATCCACAGAACAAAGGGGAACGAATACTGCATTCCTTAGATGTGCACGGACAACTCAGATTCTACTTGGACTGGACTAAACCTCAAAGGAAATCTGAACAACTGCTGATGGCATTTGCTGCAGGAGCAGAGGGGAAGGCTATTTCAAAGCAAACCATTTCTAAATGGATAAGCCATTGCATTAATTTCTGCTATAAGCACCATGGAAAACCTATCCTCCAGGGGATCAGACCTCACTCCACCAGGGCTGCATCTACCTCTACTGCCTTTCTCAGAGGCGTCCCTACCAAGGACATCCTAGAAGCTACTACCTGGAGTTCTGTACATACATTCACCAAACATTATCATTTGCTAATTTTCTCTAAATCCAGAGCTGGCTTTGCCACTGCAGTCTTGCAGGGCCTTATAGCAGGCCCTAATGCTATCTAAATTCCTCCTCCCAACCATAGGTTTGGGAATCTACCCAAATGTAATGACTGCAACAGTGAAACACAAAGAACATAGTACAGTTGTGCACACTTACCATAAATGTAGATGTTCAAGTGTATTCTCTGTTGCAGTCTGGTCACCCTCCCTCCAACCCCCTGACATTTTTTGGCTATACCTCTACTTTCCTTTTTGGTGTATTTGCTTTTTTGTTGGAGGTATATCTTTGTACTTTTATATTTAATTGCTTCCCATTAGGGGGGCACCTGACATCTGGGGCAAGAAAAACTGATGTAATGGCATAGGCTGCATGTTTTATACCCCTAACGATCCGGCGTCATGGAAGAAGGGACAGCAACTGATGCAGGATCCAAGACTTTGTTAATCAGACCAACAGACCAACTGGGGGCTACCTGCAAGCAGATAACCCAAATGCAATGACTGCAACAGTGAATACACTCGAACATCCTAATAATGGGTGATTTCAACTACCCCACCATTAACTGGGAAAACTACTCATGTACCAACTCCTTCGCTCAACGCTTTCTGGAATTCATAAACTCCAATGCCCTGGATCAACTTATCCATACCCCCACCAGGGACAACAATATCCTAGATCTAGTCATTACCAACAGGAGTGACCAGTGTTCCACACCTGAAGTCAACACCTCATTGGTCCGATCCAACCATAAGCTAATTACCCTAGATGTCCACATCTTGCCCCCACCCCCCATTAAGGAAACCATGGTAAAAAATTTATCTAAAGCCAACTTCATGCTTCTTAAGACAGAAGTGGTGAACTTCATGACACCCATACAGATGGACAATACAGTTACGACTACTGAATCCTACACTATTGCACTTTATAAGCACTTACATGAGTGCATGGATCATGCTATCCCAAACAGAACCAAGATGCTATCCTCCAAAACAAGGAAGCCAATCTGGTGGTCCCCTGCCATAAACAAACTGTACAACAGAAGGAAGAAACTGTTGCAAAAGAGAGTAAAATTCCATGAGTGGAGGAGCTCCCTGGTCAGCCTCAGTAAGAAGCTGCAATCCCTGATAAAATCCTCCAAAGCTAGTTACAAAAACAAAATCACCACTGATTCTAAAGACAACCACAAAGCATTCTATAGCTATGTCAAGAATCTCAATGGCAACACTCAGATCTGCTCTGCGTTACAGCACAATGGCGCTAAATATACAGACCCAACTGATATTGCCAACATCCTGGCAGATAGGTTCAATGCTAGCTTTACCCCCCTCTCACCCTCTAAAGAGCCCATCTCTATACCGGAAGAATGCAAAGTTCCTGTAATCACGGCTGCACAGGTAAAAACCACACTCTTCAAAGCCAAGAACACATCATCCTTGGGACCAGACAACATCCCAGGCTGTGTTCTACATGAATTACAGAACGAACTTGCACCCCACCTAAGTACCATGTTCAATCATAGCCTCACATCAGGCTTTGTGCCTGCTGAATGGCGCACAGCGATGGTTATCCCACTCCACAAGGAGGGAGCCACCATGGACCCTAGGAACTACCGCCCCACTAGCCTGATGAGCCTGGTCTGCAAGGCCATGGAAAGTATCATCATGGAACTGATAAACAAAGACATTGGTAATCTCCAAACTCTGGACCCCACACAATTCGGGTTTTTAAAAGGCAGATCATGTCTCCTAAACCTGACAGACTTCTTTGAAGCAGTCACCAAAGCCGTAGACAAGGGTAAGGTGGTTCACACAGCCTATCTAGATCTTGCCAAGGCTTTCGATACCATCCCCCACTCTGGAATTATTGATAAACTCACTAAACTAGGTATAAATCCCTATGTCACAAGATGGGTTGCCAACTGCCTCACTGACAGAGCCCACACTGTGAAAGGAGCAGACTCCAAATCCGATTTCAGACCAATGAAAAGTGGAGTACCACAGGGTTCAGTCCTGAGTCCTCTCCTGGTTGGTATCTACTTCTCTGAAGTACAGGCTAACACAGAAGGTCTTTGGCTAATGAAGTTTGCAGATGACTGCAAACTAGGAGCCATAATCGAAACTCCTAATGATGTGGACATCCTACAAAAGGGCCTCACCGAGACAAATGCCTGGTGTCAAAGCCATGGCCTCAAGCTCAATGCCAAAAAATGCATTGTCATCCCCTTTGGTAAAAACTCTGTACCCATGAACTACAACATAGGCGGTGGTATACGTAACACCGAAAGTGTGATAAGAGACCTTGGGACACAGGTGGACAGTAATCTCTCCTTTGATAATCACATTGCCACAGTAGTCAGGAAATCCTTCTACGTGGCACACCTCATCACAAAAGGTTTCTCATCCAGAAAAAAAGAGGTCATTGTTCCCCTCTACTCATCACTCATTAGACCCATTATAGAGTACAATGCCCCGTTTGGTATGTACCTCACAAGACATCTACAACAACTGGAAAGGACGCAGAAATACCTCACAAAGAGGATTACCAGCCTCAAACAGATGCCCTACGTAGACCGTCTCAAAAAACTCCAGCTTTACTCCGTCACATATCACCTACTCAGAGGTGATCTCTGCCTAACATACAAAGCTATGTCAAACTCAGAGCTGTTGGACATGTTCCACTTAAAGAAATCCCAATCCCTCTGATCTACACGCTCTAGGGAACTAAACCTTGTCACCACAATAAACAGAATATGCCGGAGGGATAGATTCCTGTCCCAGAGACTTCCCATACTCTGGAATAAACTACCTATCTATATCAAACATATCTCCTCTTTAGCACTCTTCAAGAAAAATCTTGATGATTGGATGGGAAATAAGAAATTCACCCCGGGGATCACCTCTGTGGCTCTGCTCGACAGTGGCACAGGAAAATAATTTTCTTGGGTGGCAAAAGCCATGGTACCTTTTTGGCTGGGCTTGTATAGGCCCCAGAGCCAATAGCCTAGTACCTACCTAAGAATCTAATCTACATTTATGGTAAGTGTACACAACTGTACTTTAGGTAGAGTGTTGTATGTGTCTTGTTAGGCAGTAGGGCTGGTGATTGGATAATTAGGTCTGGTGGGCGTGGTTTGGTTAAAATAAATATAGTTGTAGTGGGGGTGGGTGGGAATTGGGTGTAAGGTAGGTGAGCAGAGTGAGCCTGAGTGGAGTGAGGGTGAACAGAGCGGGGCTGAACCAGAAATCATGGCAGCCAGCAGAAAACAATCAGAGAAGCTATAAGTAGTGGCTAGTTAATTCAAGGGCCAAACTTAAGCAAGGAAATGCGAGCAGTATCCAGGACTAATGTTTAAAGGGAAGAAGGTGTTAGTTAGCAGACTGTCTTACTGAGACGTATGAGATTGCAGTGATAAGTGGGACTTATTGGGATAACCGGGAGAGGAGAATGCAGTAGAGAAGTAAGTGGTATGGAAGAGCAGCTAAGTAACGGCGGTAGAGAAAGGGGAAGGAGTAGAGCAGGAGTTTGGCTCCGTGATGTGTGTGCAGCCTTTCACAAACAGTAGTAATGCAGGAATATGTTTAAGAGGTTAACGTACATTAGACATTAACTTTTTGCTGAACTGCAAAGTCTGTACTGGGGAGGAGAATTGAGACTTCAGCTGAGCAGTGACATTGCTTTTGTTCAGTTCCATTAGCTTGGCCGGGTCATACATAGAATAACAGTGTACAGCCTTGTTGCTCTCCTTTCTTATTCTTGAACAAGTTATTTGTCTAATCTTGAACCAATTATTTGTTACATATTGAGCTCTAACTGTTACTGCTTGCTCTATATACAGATTCTGCAAGAGGCAAATAAGGTGGCCAGCTGGCTAAGTGTCCCTGTTTCTATATGACTGTACTACAGTTTGTTATGGTCTACGCATCAGACATGAATATTTTTTTCTGTGACTTCCTTGCATCCTGTACTATCCAAATGATGTTGGTAATTTGATCTTTGGTACTTTGCTGTTGCTACTTTGCTCTTTCTAAAAACAGCTTGTACATCTGGCAGTTTTTGGTCCACATATTGTTGGATTCTGGCTTTCTGGATCTTGAGCATTACATTGCTAACATGTGAAATATGTGGAGTTTTATTATTTGAGTATAGTCTACCAGTGCCCTTTTTGGAACTGGAATATAATTTGACATTTTCCAATCCAGTGACCACTGTTGTGTTTTCCAGATTTAATGGCAAATTCCAAGCAGCTCTCCATCATTTTGCAAGATTTTTGAAAAATTCAGCAGGGAATTCTTCATTTCTTTCAGCCTCGTTGTTAGCAAGGCTTTTTTAGGGCCCTTTTAGCTTTACTCTCCAGGATGCCATGCTCTAAATAGAGAACATCCCATTGCATTTATCAGCAAAGCTGAAGTCCCTTTTTTTGTTGTGTATATTCCAGCCACCTCTTATTAATATCTTCATGATCTGTTAAGCCCTCCCACTTTTATTTTTTATCATACCCATTTTTACCAGGAAAGTTCCCTCAATATTACCAATCTTTTTGAAGAGATCTTTTGTCTTTCTCATTCTGCTGTCTTCCATTTCTTTGCTGTGCTTCCTTAAATATGTCTCCTTTTGTCTTTCTACCTATTCCCTAAAACTCTGCATTCAATTTGATATCATTGTCTCATCACTTTTGTCTTTTCTGTCCTTTTCCCATCCATTTCTAAAGCCTACACAGACAGCCATTTTGCTTTTTTAATCTCCTGTCTGGTTGTGACATCATTGTCACCTCCTAAACAGTATCAGAAATTTCTGTATGCAGTTTTGCAGGTGTTCTGTCCACAGTATCTAAGCCTTTGAATCTGTTCTTCACCTCCACTACATATAGGGTTGCTACCTATCCGTTTTTTTTTTCAGACTATCCAGAAATCAAACTGATTGTGTGATAGCCTAGAAAACACTGTTCAAACTCCAACATCAGCAGACTTACTATGCTTTTCTGTTTAAAAAAAAAAAGGTATCACAAACTAGGAAAAGAGGAAGTTCTTTCTCCCCCTGACATGACCATGACATCACAGAATGGACGAAAAGCAGGCAGGGAGAGGGGAGAAGATGGGTGGGGCTTTGGGAGGTGTGAGATGTGCGGCCTTGGTCCAGTTTTGAGTTGGCATCCCTAACTACATATTCACTTGAATAACTAATACCTTTCCAAATTTCCTATTACTTCATTTTACTGAGAGATCATATTTCATGTGGATAATTGTTTTTGCCTTTGCAGGGTGTTTTCTTTTTCCCCACAGCTGTGTGACAATTAAGTTAGTATGTTTAACTAGAGGGAGTGTGAGGGTGAAATTCCTTACATAAGGAAGTATAGAGTGAATGTTAGCTATGTCCATGATGTGCAGAATGGGTGATTTATGTCCTGTGGATTAATGAGTTTGCACTTATTAGGTCTTGAGTCATCTCCTCGTAACAAATCCCTTTTTATCTGTTATTATGCAGTGCAGTCTTCATTGTGCAGGTGATAAATGTAAATGGTTCCAGTTAGTGAGTCTTGTACCACTCTTTTATTTTTTCTGCATTGCATATGAAGGAAGGCAGGAACGGGCAGTACTAAATTTCCTGTATTCTCTTTTGTTTTCTTCTGTCCGCCCCCAAGTTGTAATCTTGTTTTCACTGGCACAAGACCTATTTTTCATAAGCCGATAGCTTTCAGTTTTTTCATTTATTATTTATCATATGGAGTTTTTATGACAGCTGTAATCTTTACTATCAGTAGTTGCCTAGCTTTCAGCAGCAGTTTTAAGGCATGCTGGTTTTAACGCGACTTCACAGACTGAAGACTTCAACTCAGTTTTTCATATTTGCATATTATAAGAATTATCATGAATCTCTTTTAAGTCTGTCATCACTTTATGTTGAAAGATGACTGATATCAAAACCATAATGCAACTGTAACACTTTCAGCTCTGTAGTTACCTTTTCTTTAATAAAATTTGGTTTGACTAGTTTTTTCTTGTATTTGCTTTAGAACTCTTTCTGCAAACTTGACAATCACTTGGTCATTGTGAAGATGTTTTGCCACAGAACTTCTTCACATCTGTTGAAACAGAATGAAAAATTTTGGGTGGAGTTAGAAAATGAAGTTAAGAGTCTACAGCAGAGGGCCATGGACCATGGCATACATTTGGAAAGGATTTTACAGGTAATACTGTTTGCACTCTAACAACTAGTAGATATTTTCCCAAATGCTTACCTGAGATCACAGAATATTGTTTCCATTAAAATGTTTCTAAACAGTTGTTTTAAAATGTAAACAACTAAAACAATCATCTAGAATATTACATAAAAATTGAAATGTGTAATAGAAGTGTTTAGCGTATGCTGTGATTACTTTAACCTTTTTATCATGTAGTCCCGATATGCCTAAGAAGATAATTAATATACAATGAATTTTTTTACAGTGGACCCAATATATGCAATGTTGTAGGAAGAATGAGCAGGCACTGTACAGTGACCAATTAAATAAGCCAGGACGGAGGCCAGGGAGTTTCAGTCCGCTTATTCTGTACTTAAGGTTATAACAGCGGAGTAAGAATGATGTAGTATTGAAAACAAAGTTGAAAGGAGAAAACAGGTGAGTTCAAATGAGTAACAGCAAAAGTAAATCAAAGAAGAGGGAGGTGTGAGGTTATGTGAATGGGTGAATAACAGACTGAAAAGAGTAAAGCATAGAAAAAGCTGCAGGTGTCATGTATGTATAGCATACTTCAGCAAAGCAGTACACTAGACAGAGAGGAGGGCATTCTGCTAACATGACATTTAATTAGATGAAGGAGACAAAGAATGTTTTGATTTATTTATATAAGTGGATTATTTCTTTCCTTAACACAGGTATTTACTGTTAATTGGTAGAAGCGGTTTCTGGGGTAGACAGCCATATACTTACCCTGAGAACTGATCTCAAGAGTGAAAGACTGCAACACTGAATGTTTTATTCTTGTAGCTGCAGTATATCCTTGAAATATGCAGAAACAGATCAGCAGACAGTAACTCCTTGCATTGAGATATTGGTATGTAATTGTACTATCAAGATAGGAGCAGTTTTTGGGGAATCTGGTTTTTATTACCTGACAGTGCTGCCCACAGTTCCACAGATGAAATGCACCAATTATGAAATGCTTGCTTTTCTGTTTGTTTTGGAAAACGTTAGTTAAGGATGTCAAGTGTAGCTGTTTAGTTCCTTAGTTCAATGGTAGAGAGCACATGGTAGTATTCTAACTTGATATAGAGTTTTCAGGGTCATGCTTTGAAATAATGTAAAAATCCCACCCTTTTAAGACACATTCCACAGCATAGTTCACTTTTTTTAAGTGGGCACTGATGTGGTCCATATAGAAAAACTTTATTGAGGGAAATACCTTAGAAAGCTTGGCAGTTGTGGCACACACTTTGAGAACTTGTTATCTGTTATTTTAGAATGACTTTACTCTATGTAGATCATGACTTGAGTTTTAGAGATGCTTATACAATCGGATGCTTCAAAAGAACCATATTTTGAGCTCCCGTAGACCCACACCTTATGCAATGTTGCTTTTTGATGGTGCTTGCAGATGAATGTAGAAATGCCATATCTTCAGCACACTGCCCACTAATTGAAGTCTGGTTTGCTGTTTGTACAACATTTTGTCATCCTGGAAAGAAAGGAGCAGGAGGTCATAAATAAACCCTGTTATATACTTAGAATTGTTAGAAGTTTTTGTTAAGGCAGGACGATATGGTTGCTGTTCATAAAGGATAGTCACATTCCAAACAAGAATGTAAATACATAAGTGTGTAAACTGATAAATGTATTTCTGCCGTAGCTTAATATTTTATGCAGCATTGATATCCCTGCATCAGTTAAACTAATTATTTTCTATTACGATCTATCCCCAAAAATGCCTGAAGTAGGCTGCCATGCTGATGTGATTTAATTTTAAAGTTAAAATTTTTGCCTTCCTGATACAAGTTTATTGGGACAAAGAGTATGCTGTGATCAGAAGAATATTTACTGTCATAGTATTTTTTCTACTTATTTAAACAATTTAAATCAAAGTACTATGATCTCTTGCTCTTTTTTAATTTCTCATTTAAGTAGTGTGTCAGTTTTTATTTTTTTAGAAATACAGCAATTTAAGGTACATCTGAATGTCAGACTTGAAATAGTAGCTTTTTAATGGTTTTGTTCAGACCCAGAATTGTAGTTCCAATGTTCCAACCAAACATTCTAGCTGATGTGTGGACCTTGTCACTTGATAACCATGTAAAAAGACTAACTGCAATATTTACACACGCTTAAACTTTTTTTTTTTTACTGGCCCTTTCTCTAAAATCAGTGACTGGAATAGTTACTTTATTTTCTCAAGATTATGAAAGTCTGGGTTAAATATCTCTCTTTAAATTGCCTACATGATGTCACAGATGTTGTAACAAGTACTACAGTAAATTGCACAAAATTTCACAAAAGGAAAAACATGGTCTGTAGAGGGACTGCAGAAACTGCTTCAGGAAGAAAACTGTATGAGTAGTGCATACAACCTGCTTTCTTTGAATGTGGTAGGCTTAACATTGTTTAGATGGGAAGAACATGTTGTGGTCATTTCAGAAGTAGCAGACCATCTCAAGCATCGTAACTGCTAAGTCATTAGACCAGCATGTTCTACAGATGACAATTATTTGCAATTGGGAACTGGGACATATTGTATGGTAGCTTCAAAGGAGCTTCTAAACTAAAAGAACTGACAACATTTGCTATGAGATGGCACTCTCCGTGCCTCAGAGAGAACTTGTTTTTATTTTATTTATTAGTTAATCCATTAAGCTCTGTGGATACAAATGTCTCTTTTCAGAGGTGACCCTGGATATCTGTCTGGTAGTGACTGTAGATCAGAGTGTGTGTATATACCTTTAAGAAGCATTTCCAGATGTAAGCACGTGCATATAAATAGTGAGCATGTGCAGGCAGCAGTGCCATTTTGAGAGAACAGCCAGAGTGTTAACATGTATGAGTGTGGCAGTCAGTCTGTTTATATGTTTATTTAACTTTAAGTTACAAAGCCTCATTCCTGATGTGTTTGTGTGTAATAAAACTGCTTGAACTGAACCCACGAATGTTCATCTGTTTTACCCTGACCAGACGAGGGATAGTGACTTGCTCACTCACATAGCAGGCAAGTGGAGGCTACAGGAACCAATCCCTGTACCACAAGAAGCAAGTTGTTAACAGTTCATAGCCTTAATCCTTTAAATGAACTGCCAGACTGCTCTTTATTGTGAAGCTTAGGGAAGCAGAGTCATGTTTAGGGCTGTAAATTAAAATTACCTGCAAGTAACAGGATGGTAAAGCTACAGGGAACATACCACAGCAGGAGCTATATTACAATACTCCTGCTACTTCAGTTAGTTGGGTTTTCCATTCAGTGAATACAATGTCTCATTACGTTTTTGAACAGACTGGTTCACACACTCCAAGCCCAAGGAATATCTATCGAAGACATATAAGAACATAGTGCTTCTAATGCTGGAATAAGTCACAGTTTCATTTTACTACCAAGAAAGCAAGCATTAACGAGCACTAGTCAACTGTAGGTTGTAACAGGAAGGGCTGCTGACCAGCTTGCTCAGAAAACAGATGTAAGCATCTAACAGTATTCTTTTTCATCATCAGTTATCTGTAAGAAATGTATACAAAGGAGCCTTCTGATTTGATGTGGAAGACCCTATCGTTATTCTAAAAATCTGTTAATTTCTCTGTGGATACACCAGGAGCGGCCTTAGGTGAACTGGTGCCCTAGGCAAAAGGGCTCCATGGCGCCCCCCACCACACCACTTGGCACCCCCATCCCGGTCTACCTACAGCAAATAAATACTGGAAAAGTGCCCCTGCTAGAGCGGCACCCTAGGCGGCCGCCTAGTTGGCCTATGCCTAAGGCCGGCTATGGGATACACTTTCTTGATATCGTTATATGCTGTGCATTGTCCTACTTAGGATGGCTGTGCCTTTTAAACAAAATTGTTTGTGCTCGGTTGTGTCTTGCATTGCACACATTTTACGGAGACTTTGGTAGTCCAGTTACAAATGGTCTTCAATGGATCCTGATAGTCAGGGTGGCAAGGTATCAGTATCAATGTCTGTCTAAAACGATAACGCCTGGGACATATTGGTTAGGTGGGGTAGTGCTTTTATCTCAGAAATTCCTATAATATGGAGCCTTTTAGGTGAACAGTTTTTTTAAAACTCAAACCACTCTCTTGGAATAGTCTTTAAGACAAGGTTACTGCCTTGCAGCATCTCTCGTAATTTTACAAAAAACTAAAGGAACACTTCAGAAATGAATAAAATGTCCATGCTTTAAGGTAACTGTCTGACTCTATTTCCCTGGTAATCTCTCCTCTGTTAGCACATGCCTTTCTTATTAAGTTGTCCAAGCAGTTGTCTATGTATAAATTACATGTTGTATGTCTCCTGTCACACAATGATATCTCAAAATGACTGGCACACCTTGTATAGTTGCGCTCTGTAAACAGAGTCCAGACTGTTTAGATCATGTATATTTTTAATTTGTTATGGTATGTTTACTTTACATTGCATTTCTGTTTTCTTTAGGCATGGATCACATTTGAGGATGACTATGCAATTCTTTGCAAAGAACTTGAGGGCTTGAGATCAACAATACCTTCCACGGGGTTGGTGGAAGAGTCAGAAGAACGACTGGCTGAAAGAATTGCCTTATACAAGGTAAGCTTCTGTTACAAATGTTTAATTGTGGCAGACTGTATGGTGTCATCCTAGCAGGCTATTACATATGCTAGTTATAATGCAGCTTAATCAATGTCCTACAGAATAGAATTATTTCGAATATACTTACCTTTATGTTGGTGAGCTATTTTAAAGTCCATTTTTATTTCTTAATTATCTGTTAAACATTCTTATGAAAAGAATGCAAGCATTCTTATGTGATTTTGGCATTCACCTGGGCTGTAGAACTGAAAACATCAGTGCACATTGTATTGTAATTTGAATGCCTCTTAAAGTGTTTTCCTTTATTTTTATAATATGCATACCAGTGGCTGGAGTATCTTAAGGCATGCACTTGGAATCCATTTGGCTGTGGGTGCTTTTCCTTCTTTTTGCAGGAAAAGCAAACTTTGCTGTCTCTGGCAAGCTCATCTGATCTGAGGCACATAGCCTACTATTAGATAAATCTCTCCACTGATTCAGTTTTATTCAGCATCTCTTCAAATAACAGGAACAGCAAGCTTTTGAGGAGATTTTTCATAGGATGATTCAACACATATAAATGGAACAGTGCTGAAGTTGTAATGAATCAGGATGCATGCCTTTCTTGTCAGCAGTCTTGGTTTTACCAGATGCATGTCATCAGTATCAGGGGAACCACCGTGTACGTGCAGGCACAGCTGCAGAATTGGAAGCGGGGTCTCACAAACCACCACTCCTCCATTTATTCTTAGTTTTTCTGTCATCACATCACTTCCAATGAGCTCCACAAGTTTGGTGGGGGCCTACATGTTTATCATGTGTTTGCAGGTTTGTCCTATACTTTGCCTGCCTGAACTGTTTTAATTTCAGCCCTTGGTGTGAAACAGTTACCCCAGGTGGTGAGTTAGTATAGGACTGATGAGATGCCATTTTAATCATTATCATATTGTTAGTATATAAATATAGACCCTGGAACTAGGTATGGGTAATTTTGACTAACATGGTAATTGGCTAGGCTTAAAATGGTTCACAGGGGCAGTCAGCCTAGTCCTCACCTATAAACCTATAAGAAGTGGCCTCACCAAAGACTTTCCTATCTTCTTTTCTTTCTGATTTTGCAGTCGCACTTTAATGACAGGTGCCTATACAGATAATCTCTTGGATGTTTTCAGGAGGCAAACAGTCGTCATGTTGCTGTGCAGATATTTTCATGTTAAGAAACCTTGATCAGCAAAATCTTCTATAATTTTGGCTGTTTCAGTTGCAACATCTAATAACCATGCCTTTTAACCTCTGATCACCAGAATCAAGGACAAATTCAAAAATAATCAGGGACAGTTTTTAAAATATTAGTCCTAGTAACTCTAAATACTGTATTTTATATGTAGTCGTTTTTACTGTAACTGGAGCTTTTCTCCCCGGGCCTCCTCTGAAAATGGGCATCTGCCCAGTCAGACTTTCCTGGTAAACAAATGTAAATAAATAAATAAATAATTAAAACCTGAGATGATGACAGAATAAGAAAATGTAAATTAACAGTCATTTTTGAAGTAAAATAAGCATATAACTCCAATTATTATCTTTGTTTAGTAAGTGTAATCCATCATCCTTTCTCTCAAAATTGCCAGCTTTAAGAGGGATTAGGAGTAACAGAGCCAGATTTTGAGCCAAATTCAGGGACGCCTCTGCATGTCAAGGTATGCCTGTAGCTATGACCAAAGCCACCGCTACTCCCTCTTCAGCAGTTGCTGTTAACTGAGTTTGCATGAGTAAGCAGGTGGTTAGTACTGTGTTATTTTGTTTCCCACTATTTGCTGGCTGTACTTATATTTACAGAAGTTTTTCAGCATAACGTTGGAGGTGCAAAGACAACACTTTGGATAAAATATTTACTTAAAAAGCTGCATTGATATAATTGGAAAATGTATAGATTACTGGCTTATTTATGACTACTCAGTGTTCTGATTCAAGACAGCAAAAGCATGTACACATGTTGGTGTCCATCAGCACAGAACCAAACATACACACAGTAAAATAAATCAGAACTTAACTCAAATATGCCTACTTCCATGGGTCAATAATGTTGGCATTTTGCAGCTCTGCTTCATGGAAATATAGAATCAACTTTTGTGTAAGGTTAATATAATTTTTCCATATTTCTCACTGACTGAGAGGCACAGTTTAAAATAATAAAAATGTAGGTTAAGCAGTGAAATTGCATGTTGCAGCTTAATACAAATTATATAATATCTTTGGCAAGTGTTGTATTATAGCACCTACTAAATGAGGGCTGCCATTTTTTGTATCCTGATAAAAAAAATTTTTTTAATCTGAAAAGCATTGTTGCATCAAGCTCCATTCTAAGCAAGAAGTGAGACTTTTCTTTAGCTTTTCCTACCTTGGTCGGGTCCTTAGAAATGAAAACAACGATATGGAAAACCAAAACATGTACGAATGCGCACTGAAAACTGAAAACTTTACTTTGTTACTTAAACCGGCTTTAATGTTGTACTTTAATTTGTCTGTGCCACTTACAAATGTCATGGGTGGCATTTTCCTCAACCTCTTCTTTTTTTATTTCAGAAAATAACACCCTGCAATCTGAGAGATGTGTGTGAAATGGAGATAAGACAATCTGATGTAAAATAACTTAAAATGCCAGTTTTCATATGCTGTATTCTGTTTGTTTTTAGTAGCTCAAAGCATCTCCTAAATGCAGTAATGGTGTTTTGTATTTCTGTTTTGAATGATGTTAACTTGCAGTCATGTGTATATCATCAAGGATCTATTTAGCATTGACAAGTCACTGCCTTGGACAAGAAAACAAATGATTTATACTTATTACCAGGGATGAGTAAGAACTGTGCTAGTGTAAAATGTATTTTTCTGTGGTAAAATAAAATGTGAATGTTATTAGTTCTGAGTTTTTTTAGCCTACTTTGTTTCATAGCTACCACCTGAAAATATTTTGTTTTATTTTTTTAGCAAATAAAGAGTGAGCTGGTTGGCAAACATCCCATGCTTTACCAAACACTTAAGGAGGGGAAGGCACTGCTCAGCTCTGTACAATGTCCAGAGTTAAAGACCAAAATTGCAGAGCTAGAGAATCAATACCTCTCCTTATCCAAACAGAGCAGCCATGAACTACATCGACTAGAAACATTGCTTGAACGATGGATCTGGTGCGTAACACAGCTCGTTATTTATTTATTGTAATAATTCATGTGTTCAGCAACCATATGGGTGGCACAGTGGAGCAATGGACAGCATTGTTGTCTCACAGCAAGAGATTCCCCAGTTCGATTTCCGTCTGGGGCTGCCTTCTGTGAGGAGTCTGCATATCCTTCTGGTGTTCGCATGGGTTTCCTCTGGGTGCTCTAGTTTCTTCCCAAATTCCAGACATGCAGTAGGTTGGTCATGCACTCTAAATTGGGCATAGATGTGAGTCTGCATGTGAGTGTGTGGTATGGAAGAACAGCTTCAACAGGTGTAGCCGCTCAGTGGTGTGAAACGTAGCTCTAGATGATTGTCACTGTTGAAGGGACACCCTGACCCCATGTGCAAAACAAAAATGGGAAAAAGGGCTTGTGGATGGATGGTTCAGAGACCATGTATGTCCCACGCTGTTCTCCCGTTGGGATGTTTTTTTATTAAAAGAAATTTTTATATCTGCCATCTGGGGCTGCCAAAAACATTTGAATTATTTATTTGAAGGATTTAGTGATTCATTCACAAGATGTCTGTTCTTCATTTTGATTTATATTAGCAGTTTGGTAATCAAAATGTTCAACTGGTTACATGGTGCCAACTCTCCTCCTTGCAGCGATGTTAAACACCTTCTAGATTTTCCTTTCTTCCACTAGCTTGGCTAAAATTATACAATAGATGTATGTAGTCTGTATACTCTGCCTATCTGTATACCTGCCTGTCTATCTATCTATCTGTTTGTAAGTTCATAGGTGCATAGGTTGGTACTAGGCTATCGGCCCTAGGGCCTATACAAGCCTAGCCATAACAATTCCCTGGCTATTTCTTCCCACACTATTTACTTCTCTGGGCCCCTGTCTAGCAGGGCAACTGACATGATCCCCAGGGTGAATTTCCTTTCTCTCATCCAATCGTCAAGGTTCCTTTTCAAGAGGGCCAAAGAGGCACTCTGCTTGACATGTATGGGCAGTCTATTCCAGAGTCTGGGGAGTCTCTGGGTCAGGAACCTATCCCTCCAGCATGTTTTGTTTATTGTGATGACAAGGTTTAGATCCCTGGAGCGTGTGGCTCTGAGGGATTGGGATTTCTTTAAGTGTAGCATGTCTAACAGCTCTGGTTTGACATGGCCTTGTATGTTAAGCAGAGATCGCCTCTGAGTAGGCAATTTGCGACAGAGTATAGCTGGAGTTTTTTAAGGCGGTCAGCATAGGACATCTGCTTTAGGCCTGTGATTCTTTTAGTGAGATATTTCTGCGGCATTTCCACATGTTGCAGATATCTTGAGAGGTACATACCAAATGGGGCATTGTATTCTGTAATAGGTCTAATGAGGGATGAGTACAGTGGGACAATGACCTCCTTTTTTCTGGATGAAAAGCCCTTAGTGATGAGGTGTGCCACATAGAAGGATTTCCTGACTGTTGTGGCAATGTGGTTATTGAAGGTGAGACCACTGTCCACCTGTGTCCCTAAGTTTCTTATCACACTTTCGGTGTTTAGTGTACTGCCATCTATGTGGTAATTCACGGGTACATGTTTTTCCCAAAGGGGATAACTATACATTTCTTGGCATTGAGCTTGAGCCCATGGCTCTGGCACCAAGCATCTGTTTCTGTAAGGCCCCACATAATTTGGGGATTCAATAATGGCTCCCAGTTTGCAGTCGTCTGCAAACTTTGTTAGCCAGAGTCCCTTAGTGTTGGTCTGTACTTCAGAGAAGTAGATGACAAACAAGACCGGTCCCAGGACTGAACCCTGAGATACTCCACTTGTCACTTGTCTGGAACTGGATTTGGAGTCAGCTACTTTTACAATGTGGGTTCTGCCAGTAAGCCAGTTGGCAACCCATCGAGTGACATAGGGATTAATGCCCAGCTTAGTAGGTCTATCTATGATTCCAGAGTGGGGGGTGGTGTCAAAGGGCTTGGCGAGGTCCAGATAGGTTGTGTGGACCGCCTTACCCTATTCCATGGCTCTGGAGACTGATTCGAAGAAGTCAATCAGGTTCAGGAGACAAGATCGGCCCTTCATGAACGCAAACTGGGTGGGGTCCAGTGTTTGAAGGTTGCCAATGTCTTTGTGTATAAGTTCCATGATAATACGTTCCATGGCCTTGCAGATCAGGCTTGTCAGACTGATTGGGCGGTAGTTCCTGGGATCCAAGTGGATCCCCCCTTGTGGAGTGGGATAACTGTAGCTGTGCACCACTCAGTGGGCATGAAGCCTAAGGTGAGGCTGATGATTAAACATGACACTTAGGTGAGGTGCCAGTTAATTTTGTAGTTCATGTAATACACAGCCCGGGATGTCATCTGGTCCCATGGATGCTGTATTCTTAGCTTTGGAGAGTGCGTTTTTTTACCTGTTTGGCTGTTATTACAGGAATTTGGCAATCTTCCGGTATTGAGATGGGCCATTTAGGGGGTGAAGTTGGCACTGAATTGATCTTCCAGGATACTGGCAATATCCTTGGGATCAGTATATTTAATGCCATTCTGTTGCAGCTCAGAGCCGATCGGAGCATTGCCATTTAAATTCTTGACATAGCTATAGAATGCATGAGTGGATGTGCTTGTACAGTGCCTTAGTGTAGGATTCAGCAGTCAAACTTTCAGTTCCCATCTGCATGGGTGTCATGACGTTTGTCACTTCTGAATTGAGTAGCATGAAGTTGGCTTTGGAGAAGTTTTTTATGCAGGTTTCCTTACCAGAGGTGGGGGTGGGATGTGGATGTTAAGGGTGATTAGCTTATGGTCAGACATGACCAACGAGGGGGTGACCATAGGTGTGGAGCATCGATTTCCCATGTTGGAAATGACCAGGTTTAGGATATTGGAGCCCCTGGTGGGACTATGGATTAGTTGATCCAGGGCATTGGAATTGATGCATTCCAAGAACCATTGGGCAAAGGTGTTGGTGCACGAATAGTTTTCCCAATTAATGGCAGGGTAGTTGAAATCACCCAGTATTAGGGTGTTTGGTTGTATCTTAATATTTTCCAGCATGTTTAGAAAGGTGTAGTGAGAATCTTGGGGCATGGTGGGGATCTGTAGCAAGCTACAGGTTGGATTGCAGTCTTACCTAGTGTTAGTTGCACCTGGAGAATTTCAGACGCATTGTGTTGGGCAACTAGCCTGGTGATGTGAATATCCTTGGTGAATATGGAAACTCCTAATGCAAAAATTCCCCCGTTGTACAGGACCCAATAAAGGCTGTCCCACAAACGTTGCTGGTTGGAATAATTGTTTCAAAGACTCTGCAGTCCACGGAAAATTTAAAACACATAAATAATTTATTTGGATAGTACAAACAGAACGATATAAGTTAAAAATTTAAGCGCTTTCTTTTCCAATACTGGAAACTTCATCAGAATAACTGCTATTGTTCTGTCGAACGTTTTATACCTTTGTGTTAATTACATTCAATTAAACCCACATAATCAGAGAACAGCACTTTAAAGAAACAAGTCACTGTGGTTTTGTCTATAAACAGTTATATATGTAGTAAATAAATGGATGTGGTAAACATATATAAAAAAACAACTGTAAATAATACTGATGACTAAAAAATATATATATGATCTGATGCTTACACCTGGAAACTTGGTCCAATATAGTCCATGAATGAATAAATAAATAAATATCCATAAATATACTTAAGATACTATTAAATAATTAATTACTGAAAACAGTTTAAAACATCTGAAAGATGATTGTAATAAATATAAATATAAATAATAAATCTCAATAAATTGTAACTTAAAACACACGAGTACCAGTATATGTACCCTTATAATAAACATTCTGTGTTAATTCATGTGTAATGTATTCAAAATAGGAAAATATATGTGTGATGTGATATAAGTGTAGATATATTTAAAGATGTGTATGATATGTATAACTTAATATATAATTTGAATATAAATAAAAATAAATATAAATAAAAATAGATGGGTAACAAATAAGTAAAATTGTGAATGAAATTATAAATAATAAATAACATTTAATTTTACTATTTTTGCTAATTTTCATTCGTAAAATTCCTTTAGTTTTTGTTTTTGTTTTGATTTTTTTTTGTTTTTGTTTGCCCTTAATTTTAGGGCAGGTAAAAGTGACACGTGGTCATTCATCCCTAGGGGTGTGTTGGAATCCAATCGCAATTGCCAAATTAATTCTTTGTAACCAAGCTGGTTTTCCCAGTCCCCCCCCTCTGTTGTCCCTAAATATTGTTTCCAGAATCCAGAACTTAAAATTAGCTTCCTTACAAAATAGTGTGTGTCAGTAAAGGGCATTGGTTTCCTTTTTCCTATTAACGTCATACATGTGTTCGTAAACTCTTTGCCTTCGATGTCTTTCCATCTTACCGACATAGTATCCCCAACATGTAGTACAATAGGCCAAATATACCACTCCACTGGTATAACAAGTACAATATTGTTTCCCTTTAAATGTAGTTGGAATGGTGGGCAGTTGTAGTTCCTCTATGTTTGCTATAAATATACATTGAGAACATCTTCCGCATCGGAAGGTGCCTTTTATGGAAACTCCTCCACCTTTAGTGTTTCGGTCCTGGTTTGGTGGCCAAAAAGTGTGGTAAGAGTTGTAGCCTGGTATTGCAGGGGTGCTTTCTGGAGCCTTGAACCAGGTCTCAGTTACTGCACAGATATCGATGTTCTCCATTTTTAGAAGTGCCTCGAGAGAGAGTGCATTTGGAGGTTTAGACTTCTAGCATTTAGTAGCATTACCTTCAGAATTTGCATGCTTGTACCTGTTACGGTGGTGGTTTTGTCCTTTGAACTTTGCCAAAAAGTTTTTGTTATGGGACCACTGGGACATGTATTCAGCAATGTAGAACAGTGTGGGCTTTATCTTTAGCAGTGATGAGACAGACATATGTTATAAAACATTCTGGTATTCTCACTCTATGTATGCTTTTGTGTGAATGACAGTGTTTCTATGTACTGCCATTTGCATTTGTAGTCAACTAGATGGCAGTAACTAGATATTTTAGAATTTATCTAGCAGCATTTAAAGCATTCACAGGTAAATGGAAAGAAGGCAGTTTCATCTTGGTAGGATCCTGCGGTGGTGGTGCTGCGGTAGCGTTGTAGCCTCACAGTTAGACGTTGCCTGTTCGATTCTCAGTTAGAGCGTCTTCTGTGTGGCGACATGTGTGAGTGGGTGTTCCTTCGTTGACGGTTGTGTGTTAGGCCCGGCAAGACAGCATGTAAAACTCTACTGCCAATCATTAGCGGACCGGAGTTCCGCTGTGGCGACCCCTAACCGGGAAAAGCCAAAAGACACAAACAAACAAGGAATAATCCTTTAACTGCATTATCTAGGGAGGAGTGAGATAAATATTGCAGTAGCCACTGAGGGAATTTTTTTTTTTTGCTGTATTGTTATACGATGATTAGATACAGAAGTACTATACTTGCCTTGGGATAGTCAGTGCCACCATGCTTTTAAAGGAACATTAAGAATAGCAAGTGTATTTAGTTTGGGGACAATGTGCATCAGAGAAAAGGTTTTGCATACTGCTTACCACTTTGTCAAATTTTGGAGAAGCACATAAGTTGTGAGAAAAAAGTACATTATTATAAAAAACTTTTAGTGCTTGCAATAGTGAGTAGTATATTCCTGTTTGAGTGTACTTTGTTGCAGTCGGTCCAGATTCGAACTGAATTCACCAGTTTCTGTTTACATTACTTTTCAGTATTCTCATTATGTTAAACTGTAACTTGTAGCTGTTATCTGTTAGCAGAACTGGGCACAGCAGGCAGTCTGCTCAGTGACATGTTTGTATTTGTGTGTTAAAAAAAAAGATTTTTACACTAGAAATGAAGGTGAAAAGGGACTTTCAGAGCCAAAGGAGAGCTCAATCAGTCTGTCACATTACTGTTTTTATTCTCCATGCTAGGTATGCAATACCTTTGCCCTAGCCAATAAACCCTTTTTAGAAGTAGCTACACAGGTGTATCAAATCAGCCAGTGTTTGACATCATACAGTTAGCACCTGTAGTCAAAGGTCTTTGTATCAGCAAGCAGGAGAGAAGCTGTAGTAAAATCTTAATGTTTGCTAATTAAAGTATCACAAATGATATTATTTAGTGGTTGTATCACAGAACTAATGAAGAACAATGAAACCAGCCAGTCATGGAAGTTACTGAATGTTTCACCAGGGTGTTGTCTTTCTGTATTTCCTGATGGAGTGCTCAGTGGTGGAGCACAAAACAGATACAGCAAGTCTTCATCTGTATACGAGCTTTATCTAGGCAAAATGCAGATGGGATTTGCAAAGCAATGTGCAAAAACGTACACAATTACATATAAACACTGCTTAGCATAGCACTACAGTGAATTAAGGCTTTCAAAAAGTACTGAAATGTTCTGCAACACCAACACTTCAGTTCTTCATATATACATATATATATATATATATATATATATATATATATATATAATATTTTGGAGGGGGTGGAATGAAACAAAAAGTTGATCTGATTTGCAAATATCCTTTTACTTATTTAGGTAAAATCTAAGTTGTCTATGGACATCAAGGGAGTGAAGTATTTTTTCCCCACAGTTTTATTAGGAAATAAAGTGTGTAGGTTAATAACCTAGTTTAGGGACAGTTTTCAACATTTTAGGCATGAATGAGGGGTGACCCTTAATGACACCCTATTCTTGTGAAAAATAAGAAAAGGAGGACTAGTCATAAAGGCCTGCAGCTCTGAAACCCTTCTAGGAGAGGTGGGAGGTACCAGAAGAATGGTTTTCCAAGAACAGAATTTGAGAGGAGCAGAAACTGCTGGCTCAAAGGGAAGCAGAGTATTTTTTCCAGCACAAAATTAAGGTACCAAGCAGGGGGTGTAGGTTTCCTTAATGGCTTCAGGTAGTGCATGCCTTTAAGGAACTGTTTAACCTCTAGTATGGTGTTGGTGAAAAGAGTGGGACTGAGAGGAAGACAAGCAGATGTAGCTGAAATGTGTGCTTTAATAGATGAATACACTAGTCCAGATTTCAGTAGATCAGGCAGGTAAAAGGGGACCAGTGGAGTTTTAGGTTGAACTGGGTCCTGTTTTAGTCAGGCACCATAGTGAAGATATTTTCTATTTGGTTTTGTAAGATTTCCTGAAGGTTTTCTTCCTTGATGGAGAACCTTCAGCATATCCTCATCAGAATCAGTGTCTTCCTCTTCCTTATCAGAAGAGATTTCCAAAGGCCTCTTTTTTGAGGAAAGGAGGGAAGAGTGGACATCTGAGTAGGCTCTGTGAAGGAAGGAGGCCTAAGTGCCATGATGAAAAAGTCCATCCACTCCTCCTTTTCCTGGGACATCTTGGGGAAGGAAATATTTTGGTTTTCTGTTTCTTTTTCTTTGGTACATCTGCTTGAACTAACCGGGGAGGCTCAGATCCCTAATGTAATTTGATATTTGATCCTGGGATTTCTTTTCTAACTAGAATCTCTGGTATGCCCTTAGATCTCTCTGAAACAATTATACATTTTTACCCCTTCTCACCATCATCAGTTGCTTCAGACATGCAATCAACAGATGCCATACTGGCCTCTGGCATATCGTGGGTTCTAAGGCCTCAGTGGGTATGTCTGAGTTTGACTGGGCAGCAGTGCTTTCAGCCCTTTGTCTTTTAAAAATTTTCTTATAGATGGGCAGTGGGATCCACCATCTTAACTTGTGAGAGGCATTTTAAATGCTGTGTTTCCAAATATAAGTTGAGAAATGAAAGTCAGTTTCTTAAGGTCTTAGGGACAAACGACTAACAAATAAAACAATTTTTATAATCATTCTGTCTGCTCCTAGGCAGAAAAGACAATGGTAGTGTACATTCTTGTAAGGAGTCTGCCTGCTCCAATTTTACTTTTCCTCCTAGCTGACATCTAACAGAGCAATCAGCAGCAATACAAGTGAAAAAAGTCAAGGAAGGTCCCTAGTGAGGCACTTATCTGAACCAGTAGCAATGACCATGTGTAGAACAGATCAATGGGTGTGAGACCTGTTTTTGAAATGGCAGTGAGATAGTCTGAGGATTTATGCTCATGCATTCACTTATGTCCCCTTACACCCATGGGCGTAGGTCATACATTGGTCTTATGGCTGTATGTAAAGTTATGGCTTTGGTACCCCTTCCAGATGTCAACATTGTTTGGTGAGATAACCCAACAGTTTGGAATACTGCGACAGTGATCAGTACGATATCTATTGCTATTGTTAAGTTGTTGCACAACAGTACTTTCTTCATTCCAAAAAAAAAAAAAACTTAATCTGCCTTCCATAAAGATAATGTCAATAACGTCTGCAGGAAGGCACAGTTTAGCTCTTTTCCCCCATGTTCAGCCAAGATCTAAAGACATCAATAAGCTTTGGGCTGGCTGAGCTGATATATGATAGGTTTGTGCCCATCTATGTTAGTTATGTAAGGTAGGGCATTGTTTTCCTATATTGCACCTTAAATGCAAAAGTAAATTGTTTGACTAGAAGCTGATGCTGGAAGGCTAACCATTTTAAATGTATAGGGCTATGCAGTGATATGTTGATAATGCAAGCTGAACATCTGTCAACCCTGTTGTAAGCTACTTTGATTTTACCAGCAATACTTTTGTAGAGATTTCCCAGTGGAATGGTACAGTAAGTAAGTTTTGGGAGTATCAGGGCACACGTTAGAACTATCTAGCCTCCTAAAATTCAGATCTACTACAATGAAATCAAAATATAGCCTCCCACCAGGACAGGATACTGGATGAGTCAAACTTATCAAAACATGCACACACTAAAATTGCAGCTAAAACCACCAAAAACATTTTTTTTTTGTAGGGTGATAAGCATCCTGCATTCCTGTACCCCTTTTTCTATATATACAAATTCTATGATTGCACAATATTAAAGAAATTAGAAGGCACACACTACAAATGAAAAATGACTCATACAGTTGCAGTCTTGCAGTAGAGCTGACAGGTAAAAACAGTCAAGGAGGTGAGTTTTCCACAAGCATGACTTGTCCGTTATTCTTATTATTACTACATTCAACAACTCATAGAGTTTCCCTTCAAAGTCAGGCCTAAACTCAAATAAATGAGATGATGTTCATCGTGTTTCACTGTTGCAGTCATTTCACTTGGGTTATCCTGCTGGCAGGGTACCCGCAGTCAGCCAGAGTTCCAAAGTCTAGGTCTGGCGTCGGTTGCTGTCGCCTCTTCCCTGATGTCAGTGCGCCAGGGGTATAAAAGATGCAACCAACGCCATTTTCTTCAGTCTTTCTTGCTGCGTGGTGCCTGAAGCAAAAGCAGTTCGCAAGTGCCGGTTGGCCGACTCCTGAGATTTTCGAAATCGAGTTTCAGAACCGAAGTCTTCAATAAAGCTAAGTACCCCATTGGGGAAACTTTTTCTTGCTCCAGACAGATGTCAGTAAAAGTTAACAATTGTATTTCTTGTGGGAAGCAAATACCTCATAAGGACTTTCACTCTTACTGTATTCCTTGCCTAGGCCCTGACCACGACGTTACTAGTTGTCGGTTTTGTGCTAGATTCAACAAACGCACTATTAAGCGTCGGTTTGATTTTGCTTTACATTACTTTGGCCTAAGGTTTAACTACATAATGCCGTCGGAAAGAAAAGGACAGGCATCCAAGGTCCAAAACAGACGATGAAGCCTCTTCTAGGCCAGTCGCTGGTTCGCCGTTTCTCAGTGAGGCACTTTCGCAGCCCCTGACACCCACTACCTCAGAGCCACAGGCCATATCCGACTCCCACGTGGAGACACCTAGGCCTCTGGAAACTCAAGGTATTGCACCTGTGGAAACTATTCCCTCAGATGGGTCCGGAGCCGCTGAGCAGGCATCGGCTTCTGAGGGTGTTTTTAGACCTTCACAGCTTACTATTAAGTCCATTGCAGCAGCCAAGGCAAAGTCAAAAACACCATTAAAGACAAGGAAACAAGTGCAGCATTCTCCTGGACAGTCATCTATGCCAAAGAAACAGATGCTTAAAATGACCAAAGACCTAATTACTTTGATCAGGGGTTCCCATTCCCCTCCTGATAAAAGGCCTAGGCAAGACACTGACTATGATTCCTCTGACCAGGTTTCTATTTCCTCTGATTCCTCTTCAGATCAGGGATATTCTCTCCCTCCCTATGAGGACTCTGATGCAGAAGAATGTATACCTTCAGCCTCTCCATCTGAGGATTATTCTTTTGGGGAAACCCTGCACAAAATGAGGGAGCATTTCCATTGGGAGAGTCAGGATTACTCAGAATCCAAGAAAAGGCTCAGAGACTTTCTTTTATTGCCTCAGCACAGGCCCCTGGCTGTCCCTCCTGTGCTTGATATTGTTGATGATGTTTTCTCTGAATCCAGTCTGTCTCCTGATTCTTTACCCCCTGCTCCAGTCAAGCCAGACAGGTATTACAGGGTCCCTGACTCTCATAAATTTCTTTACAAAAACCCTGCTGCGATCCCAGAAACAATTTCTCAGGGTCCCAAAGGGGTTAAGGCTTCCACTGCTAAAAACCCTGTCCCCTCTGATAGGGATTCCAGAGCTCTGGATAGATGGGGAAAAAAGTTTACACTTCTGCTACTTTAGCTGTAAGGGCTTTAAACTGCCAGTTTCACATGCTTAAATATCAACAGTACCTAATGTCTTTGTTAAAACAGAAAATGCTTACACTCAGAAAGTCCTGACAGTAAGGAAATGCAGGATTTATTGCATGCAGCTGAACAAGTGGGAAAGCATACTCTGCAATGTGGTTTTGATTCATTAGAGGCTTCTTGTAGAGCCGCAGTTACAGGCTCTGTCATTCGAAGGCATGCTTGGTTGAAAGAACAAAGTTTACCTGAACATGTTAAAGTAAAATTATTGGATGCTCCACTACAGCATGATACTTTGTTTGGTGTTAAGGCAGAAGAGGTGTTAAAGAAAATGGAGGATAAAGCAAAATCAATGCAGACAGTAAAGGATTTCTTACAGGTTCAACCACCAAGGTTTAGCAGAAACTGGCCTTCAAAAAATTGGTCCTTTCCGGTGTCAGACAGGCCACAAAGAGGTAGATACAGATGCCCAAGAGGCAGATCTCAGCCCAAAGGCTCCTACAGACCTAAACAATGGGGTGCTTCAGCCCCCAAAGGAGGAGAAGACAAATCACAACCTTATAGGAAACAGTCCCAATGACTTCCCTCTACAAATGCCAAACATTTACCTTTTGGCAGCACCCCTAGGGGGGAAAGCTAGCACTTTTCTCACAAAATTGGCACATAATTACCCAGGACAAATGGGTACTGAATATTGTTTCTCAGGGTTACAGGTTCCACTTTCACACCCTTCCAAAATCAAAAGGTATGCCGGACCTGCCACAAAACCAATGGGCAGAGGCACAAAAACAAATTGCTGCTCTCATGGACATGGGAGCTATTCAAAGAGTACCATAGCAAGAACAGGGACAAGGATTTTACTCAAGACTTTTCCTAGTACCCCGAAAGGACAAAGCCTGGAGACCAGTACTGGACTTGTCAATCCTAAATACTTTCCTGGATGTTCCAAAATTCAAAATGTTAACACTGCAGCAACTTCTACCCATGCTGGGCAAGAAGGCTTGGCTAGTTACTTTGGACCTCAAGGAGGCATACCTGCATGTCCCAATCAGACAATCTTGCAGAAGATACCTCAGATTCATAGCTGGCTCAATGCATTACCAATTCTCTGCACTTTCCTTTGGCTTATCTACTGCGCCCAGGGTCTTCACAAAATGCCTGGCACCAGTAATCACATTTTGCAGACAAAGAGGAATTCAAATATATCCCTACTTGGACTACTGCCATATTCAAGCAGAGAGCAAGGACATTCTTCTAAAACATCTGGCGTTTGTAAAAAGATTACTAATTTGCCTAGGGTACACAGTAAACAAAAAGAAATCAAAACTAGTGCCCTCTCAAGAGATAATATTCCTGGGTGCAAGCTTAAATACAACTGCCCAGATGGCTTATCTCACGGCAGACAAGCAAAAGCAACTGACTCATTATTTTCAAATGATGGCAACAAAGACCGAGCTCCCTGCAAGAAAAATTCTGCAGGCCCTGGGCTTCATGGTGTCCTGCATTCTACTAATTCCATATGCAAGACTGCATATGAAGAAACTACAATGGTATCTAAAAAGTGTTTGGACTCAACATTGCCACAGCCTGGAAACAATAACAACTTTAATTCCCTGCCTACAACAGGAGTTTCGATGGTGGTCCTGGGCCTGTCACCACAACAAGGGACAGCCTTTCACCTTACCCACAGCCAGGCAGACAATAACAATGGATGCATCGGATTATGACTGGGGGCACACACGGCAGGAAAATGTATTCAGGGCAAGTGGCCCAAGGAACAAATGCATCTTCACATCAATCAAAAAGAGATGCTAGCTGTACAGAATGCCCTGACAGCTTTCAAGGACCTACTACATCCAGGACAACTATTAATAAAGACAGACAATACCACAGTTATGTGGTATATAAACAAGGAAGGGGGCACACATTCCTACCCCCTCTGCAGGCAAGCCATGACTTTGTGGAACACAGCACTGACCTATCAAGTACATCTGCAGGCACAATTCCTGCCAGGAATGAAAAATACACTGGCAGATGAACTAAGCAGAAATCTCATGGATCCTCACGAATGGAAACTAAATCCACATGTCTTCAGCATGATAACAAGGAAATGGGGAAGCCCAGACATAGATCTTTTTGCCTCCCCTCACAACTGCCAACTACAGAAATTCTGCACAAGAACTTATCACTCATAAGCATGGAAAGTGGATGCTCTATCATTCAGCTGGAAAACCCTGACAGTTTATGCCTTCCCTCCACTGCCTCTTCTTCTCAAGGTGCTCCTAAAAGTCAGACACGAGAAGCCAAAAATTATCCTGATTGCCCCAGACTGGCCACACCAGCACTGGTACCCAAACCTATAGAGCTTGTCTCAAGGCCCAGCCTGGCCTTTACCTCAAATTCCTCATCTTCTGACTCAACAAAACAATCAGATTCTGCACAGTCAACTCAGAACCTTAAATCTGGCTGCATGGCAGATAATATAGCCACTCAGACCACACCTCTCTCTAAAGCTGTTATGGATGTCATTTTAGAAGCCAGGAGGCCCAGCACTAGGAAATCTTATGCAGAAAAATGGAAGAAATTATGTGCTTGCAACCAGGCACAAGGGCTCAAACCACTTGTTCCACATATACCTCAGATTTTACAATACATAACTGAGATGCTGAACAAAGGCCTATCCTTCTCATCTGTTAAGATCCATGCCTCTGCCATTTCAGCTCATTACAATACAGAACCTCCTATTTTTTTCACATCCACTACTAAGACAATACCTCAGAGGGGCAAAAAACATAATACCCCAAGGAGAGCACCAATATCTACTTGGGACCTCAATTTTATTTTAGAAAAGCTCACACTGCCTCCTTTTGAACCAGCCAGCACAGCAGATATAAAATTATTATCATGGAAAACTGCTCTGCTCCTAGCAATAACTTCAGCAAGAAGAGTCTCAGAGTTACAGGCATTAATGGCAGTGGAAACGTTCATCATTTTTCACCAGGACAGGGTCTCTCTAAGGACAAACCAACATTCATGCCAAAGGTGGTTTCCGATGTGGCTCTTAACCAAACCATTCATTTGCCAACTTTCTATCCAAATCCCCAGAATAAAGGGGAGAGACTTCTGCACGCTTTGGACATACACAGACAGCTACGATTCTACTTGGACAAAACAAAAGCTTTCAGAAAAACTGAGCAACTGTTTGTAGCCTATGCTGCAGGATAACAAGGAAAGCCTATCTCAAAGCAGACAATTTCAAAATGGATAGGATATTGCATTCGCTTCTGTTATGCACAACATGGCAAATCAGTACCTAAGGGCATTAGGCCACATTCTACCAGAGCAGCAGCCACTTCAGCAGCCTTTCTCAGAGGAGTACCAACCAAAGACATTTTAGAAGCTGCAACCTGGAGTTCAGTGAACACTTTCACTAATCACTACCACTTACCTCTCTACTCTAAATCCAGAGAAGGCTTTGCCACTGCAGTTCTGCAGGGCCTGGTAGCCTCTCCTAATCCTATTTAGGCCCAGCCACCCAACCTCAGCTTTGGGATTCTACCCAAGTGTAATGACTGCAACAGTGAAACATGATGAACATAGTACAGTTGTGTACCTACCATAAATGTAGATGTTCTAGTGTATTTACTGTTGCAGTCCAGGTTACCCACCCACCACCCCCCTTTTCATTGCTGGGACTTTTCTGTACTTCTCAACTCTGTACAACCTATGTGGTGTATTTGCTTGTAGATTAAGGAAATGTTTATTTTAGTACATGCATGCTTTTTGACATAATTTTTTTTTCAGCCTTCCTATCTGGGGGCACCTGACATCTGGGGCAAGAAAAACTGAAGAAAATGGCGTCGGTTGCATCTTTTATACCCCTGGCGCACTGACGTCAGGGAAGAGGCGACAGCAACCGACCCCAGACCTAGACTTTGGAACTCTGTCCGACTGCAGGTAGCCTGCCAGCAGGATAACCCAAGTGTAATGACTGCAACAGTGAATACACTCGAACATGTACATTTGTGGTAGGTACACAACTGTACTTTAATATCTCTCTGGTGGCTATCCCAAGGGCAACAGACACCATTTTGCTAACTGGAACTCATAATCAGACTTAAGGCCAGATCCAGAAACTCATACATTTACCCACAAGAGTGCTGTGTGGCTAAGCACAGAAGAAAATGGTCCGTGTCATTGCAACTAATGGAGCTCAGTAACACAAACTGTTTGTAGTTCTGTGTGAGCTGTCTATGCTTAGGTAATGAGATGGAAGGGGTACATGGTTTACAAACACTGTAATACAGTTGTGAGTTTGATTCACTGCTGTAACCCAAACATTGTGGCCCCCCATGATATGAACTTGTACAAAGTACAAGAAAAGCATGTGCACAGGACAGCTGCAGCTACTTCCAGTGCTACATGCAGCTTAATAATGTTTAGATTACTGTGCATGTATGGATAGCCAGGTTTCTTACTCTACCAGGCCACTACCACCTGACATCACTTTAAGACCACATTACTGGGATCAGCATGCAGTTCACCAAGGTAGTAATGCAGTAAGTTGTCATGTGAGTTGATGCACATCACAGAACCCTGAACTGTTTATTTCATGCAGTCTCCATTTGAAGGCCCTTTTGTGAATTACAATTTGCAGTTTGACACTACCTGGCATCTAGGGCACAAACCTATGTTGAACTTCTGGACTACTTTTTTTAATGTGGTCTTTTATATGTTAACGTTATCATTCAAGAAGTTGCTATGCCTTCTTCTACCAATCCCTCAGTGTCCTGAGTATGACCTGTGATCTTATGGTCTCATATGTTTTAATCCTTGTACTGATAATAAAAGTTGAAAATGTGTTCTGGTAAGCAATTTCTTGATATTCTATTATTTTACTGATAATGTTTTCTAGCTTCAAAGGAAAGTCAGATGAGCTGAACAGATGGCTGGAGACTGCTATGCAGAGACTAAACTACTGGAAACAACACTCTGTCAATGTGCCGCAGGACTTGGACACTGTAAGAAACCACCTCACACTTCTCCTTGTGAGTATGACATTATATTCTGTCTGTGTTCACTTTAGTGAGAGTCTGAAATGTACAAAATGTGTTTTCAACTGAATTTTGCTATGTCAGTATATAGCACTGAAACTTTAATGCGCTTTTACTTGCATAATATTTAACTGAGACCGCTACAAACCTGTATGGCTGGGTTAACTATTAGTCTTATAACTAAAGCGTTGTGTGCTGCAGTAGCTTTACCTGGGGACATAAATTGTTGCTTAAAGTAAACATAGTTATACTTGTCTTAATGAGCTGCTTGCACTAAATATATTGTATCTCCAAGCAAACATGTCCAGGAGGTACTCTAGTAAATCATGAAAAGGTAGTCATTCTCTGTGCAGAATGCTGTTATCTACTGTTATTCCTCTGAGCCAGTAAACATGGAAACATTATACTAAGTGCACAGCCAGAGATTTGTTCTGTGCAGCATTTAGTTCTATGCTTTGTAGATGACTAGTTGCCTCCTGAAACAGATGAGTATGCATGTCACATTTATCTGACAAGGGATTCATGGTCTCAGTGGGAAGAGTTGAATTTGAAATGACATTCTTAATGTGCATGTTTTGTGGTAGCAGTACTTCTCTACAGTTCTCAACTGCCAGGAAATTTGACTTGCATATTCTTACGTAATACATCTGTAAACTTAGATGAAGAAAAGTCTATAGTATACATATATATGCACATTATATTTGCCACTTGCATATTCTTACGTAATACATCTGTAAACTTTTAGATGAAGAAAAGTCTATAGTATACATTTATATGCACATTATATTTGTCACACTTTATTGTCAGCTGTTACAGACATTTCATTCAAAGCACATGTGTATGAGACTGGGAAAATAAATCCATTAATAGGATGGGATTCACAGAGGGTTAGTGAAACACAAAAATGAACAGCTAGTGGCCACGTGCTGTAACATCGCAGCCTAGTGACTTCTCCAGGAGTTTCTGTAGTTACATTCTCTATTCTACTCTTTCTTATTGCTTGAATCCTCTTAAGGCAGTTTACCATTTGGCAAAATCTTTTTCTTCTGAAGTTCAGAACAATCATTTTTGATTGACTTGATTGTATATTTAAACTGGATATAAAATACACTGATGATAACTTATTCTGAAATGGTTGCCATTTCCAGATTGGAGATCTGTTTTTTTCTACCCCATACAAGGATACGTGGTGGAGGACTGTTCTTTCTTTTTTTTTCCCCCTTGCTGCAGCTGACCAACCTCTCTTTGTTCAATTAGGTCTATCAGAACTGCCTTATCCCCATCTCGGGCTCAACCCAGCCCACAGCCAGTGTCTATGAGGAGAGCAAGGACGCTGGTTCCCCATCATCTTGCTGCCAGGTGTGCCCTAACCCCTGCCACTCAGTGTCAGCCATACAAGCTCCACAAACTCTGCCTTCACGAGTTACATCTGCACTTCCATGCATATGAAACCTGCAGACCAAGAGGCACACCATTTGCAGCAAGGAGCTCTCCCAGCTGTTAATGCTGCTGTTGCAATGAGTCTGGGCTGCCTCCCTCCCCCCCCCAGCATGTGTGAGCCAACATTGTCCGCTAACTCTCATTCTCCTACACAGGTCCCTGCAGTGCTCATGTTGCTTATTGAAAATCAGTCAACTGGGATGCAGTAAGGGGTTTATATCCCTCTGCACCATGGGCCGGAAAGGATGACTGGTTTGAGAAAGTGTTTAGTTCTTGCTGTCTGAAATCAGCCTGTTAACAGGCATCAAGAGTGACTGTGCCATTAGGTGTGGGTATAGTCATTGTGCTCTTAACAACCTACATAACTGTGAAGCCCCTCTGACAATAGTCCTCCCCTTTTCTACCATCCTAGATATTCCCTCTGTAATTTGCATAATCTTTTCCCTTACCTGTTCTCCTGTTTTGTTAATTAGTTGCTCTATTGCATTGCTTACTTCCCTTATATAAAGGTGTACGCCTTTTCCTGATGTTTTTACATTATACTCTGTGTCCTTGCTGCAGGTTGTGCATCCCATTAAATTTACATTTCTGTTATGATTTTCTGTAGATCCTGTTGCTTTTAGTACTATAACTTTCTGAACATTGTTGTTTAGTCACATATGCAGTATGAAATGGTTCTTTTGTTGAGACTGAGATCACTGTAACTCATTACCTTCATTTTTGTCTTTTGTCTTACCCCTTTTTACCTCATCTGTATTGATACCACGTACACCTTTTCCCCATCTTACTACCGTTCCCTAATTAGTGTCAGTAGTTAGTCATGAACTGATCTGACAGTAAAATTCAGAATTTCTCTGTTGACATTTTTGTGCCACTCCCTTATGTAGTTTAGTTGCTTGTTATTGAAACATTCCGGCCTTGTCACATGTGCTTCTGCTTCCTGTCCTAGACAGAACAGCACAGGCCAGCAACACTCCAAGTGGCTTCCTGGTCCCCAGTGAAGCCAAAGGATTAAAACCTGTGGCAGCTGATGAGCCATTTGTTGAACCACATTGTGCTGATTTCCCTGTAATCACATCCATGGTATAAACAGACACCATCATTAAGGATGTCAGTATTTTTGTTCAGTAAGAGTGATTCTTAAGAAATACAATCCTTAATCATCCATAACATTTACCTCATGGTGTTCTTTCTTCAGCCTTCAGCAAGATAATGTCATTATATTGCTGTGTTATAATGAAGAAGATTCATCCATCCACAACCCCCGTTTCCCTATTTTTATATAACTTAGTTATTTTCTTAACTATAACACAGGAATATAGCAGTTATATATCTCTGCTGTATTGAAAAATATAACTTTCTTATATTGCTATATCATTACAGCTTATTGATTATGTCAGATGTTGCTGTAGTTACAACCTGTTGATGCCTTTAGGCATCCAGTATAGCCTGTTCATATTTGCTTTAATAATTCCAATGAAAGATTTCATCTTAATGCTTATATGATGGGCAATACAACTACTCTGATATCTGACCTCCGTCTAGTATCATTTAGGAGCTGTTAATTTTTCATATACAATTTATATTGTCATGAATATCATGTTTTGCTAACTATCTCAACTACCAAGTAGCAACAGAACCGCACAGCCTCTCACAGATGGACAAACAAAATGCAGCTGACAATTATCTGCCTAATTTGAGTGGTTAGTGAGCCGTTGTAAGCTGTTTACAAAATATTACACAGTTAATATTTACTTTGTTTATTATGACTTATAAAAACAGTTTAAGATCTATTGTCTAATGACCACTACCGTTGTAAAGATTTATTTGTGCTGAATAGTTGTGCCATTTTTCTTTTTTAACCCTTATGGCTCTAGAGATACAAACATTTATATGAAATGTGAGGAATTAATTGTGTCAAAAAGCTCAGTATGCACTCATTGGAAATTAGAATACAACCCCCAAAGCACCGAGTAAATCAGTTAAGGAGATAACTATCACTGTGTTATGTTGACAAAGATAACTTTGCTATATAGTATTAGTTGAAAATGAAAGCTGTTACAATGCTGTGTATCTGAATATGCATCTTCAGACAAGTCTCATTCAGCAGGTACCCTTGTCATCTTCCCTTCCTCTTGAATGATTTGCAGGTTTCTTTCAAAGTAGGACACCAGGTTCTGTATCCCTTTTACTTTTGGCATTCTACATCAGTTATGTATTACGTCATTCACTTAAGAATAACAGGGAAAAGTTTATGGGGTTTATGAACAGTCATCATCTAGTATTAGATGATCTTTTAAAATAAAGGTCTGCTGCCTGAATTCATAGCATGGTTTCAGGCCTAACGTTGTCACTGATACATACCTAATGGATGTTGCCAACTGCATCTGTATTGTTTTATGGTAGACACGTATGAGCTTGATTTTGTACAGCATGGATTTAGACTTTAGTATGCATTTTATACTTTACTGTACCCTTTTGTTATCATTGTTTCTCAAAACTCAATGAATTGTAATATTTTTAAGGAATATGAGAAAGAAGTGGATAACAAGTCTTCCCTAAAGACATCCGTCATAAACATAGGCAACCAACTGCAGCGCCTGAAACAAGCTGACACAGCATTACTTCGATCACAGCTAGCAGAGTTTGATCAGCAGTGGGCAGAAATACATAAACAGCTTCCAACAATCCGGGAAAAGTTTCACCAAGTAAGATATATTTATTTCTTGATTTTATTACCTCCAAAGCACTGTTTCTTACTTTTGGGCTCATGATACAAAAATGCCTTACACTGAAGTTTTCTGGAGGCTGTTTAAACTCTTTTGTGCACCCTTAAACCTTATAAAGCTGCATTCACAGGTTTACTGTGAGTAATGTGATTTTGTTTTCTCTGTTACTAAGTGCAGTTTTTAGTAGTACTAGAATAACTTTCCTGACCTTTGTTCAAAATAAGTAGCAGATGGAGAGTCCTATTCCATGGGGATGTTGTAGTGATATAATTTTATGTTTGGCGGGGTGGGATGGGAGTGGGGGTTATTAATGCATCCCAAGGTCTACCACTAGAACCACACCACACCAAAAGATATACCAGTTACCAGGTGCATAGACACTTCAGTCAGACAACTCTGCCCTCCTCATTTGATTTTATGTACCAGCCCCAAGATCATAGTTTTTGGCAAACTGATATTCTGGTAAATGAGTTTTTGAAAATTTAGCTCCTGTGTGGGTATACAGAGGTTAGAACGATTGTTAAGCTGGCTTCTGGATGTTGTAATATAAGTGAATGATAGGCAGTATAAAAACATTTTCTGTGGTCTAAATTAGCAGAAATGAAACAAAGAGTCAGGGTTACATGAGGTTAGTAAAGTTAATTACCAACAAGCACAATGAAAAAGATACATATTTCAGTTTGTTTAGGTGGTTTCTAAGCACAAATCATTGTATAAATCTGAATAAGTGATCCCATTTATTTTAAAATTAGTATAAGAAAAGTAAAAAAGAAAATATTTGAAGAGGTAAAAATATTTATATTTGCTCTTACTTTGTTAATAAGATAGATCCTGTTTCACCTTACTCCTCTTTTGAATCTTAAGTTTTGATGCTGCTGTTTGCTTTAAAAATATATCAGGCTAAAGCTGTTTAAAGCTTATTTTTTTAAACCATACAGCAATATTTTTTCATGTGATTTATGTTGTATTGAACTTCCAAATTGAATGTTATTACCTACAAAGAAACAAAATGTAAATATGTTATGATGACCTCAGGGTAAGTAATGAGAACTTTGTTTTTTAAGTTGTCGTAATGATGGAATGGTACAATTGAGAGGGCCCTGGGAATCTAAGATCAATGTATGGGTTAAGAGAGGGGTGTGATAAAATTAAATGTTAGTGCTTTGATCAGATCAGAGTAATACATAAACTGAGATGCATAATGCTCATCTTACTGTTTGTATACGTGATTCTGTATTGAATTAATAACTTGTATCTAGGCTTAACCATGGCACTGATACAGACCTAATGGATATTTCCAAGTACATTCATGACCACTAGTTCATGGCTAAATTGCTGGATATTTTTTGCAACTGCTCAAATCATTCAGCAGTATTGATCATTTAACTCTTCTGACCATAAGTAGTACAGGCCTTTCTCATTACCAGTAAACGTTTCAGAAGCTGTCTTTCAACCACTCTCTGTTACTGGCTTTGTAATAGTGAAGCTCCTTTTTGCTGTCTTTGTCACGTGAAATGTTTTGCCACTGTAAAGAAACAAGACTTGTTCAGCCTGTTGATTGTCCCACAGCCCTTCTTGCTCATAATGCAGTCACCACCATCAATGCCAAACTGCAGTCTAGCTTTGATTTACTAGAGCTTCAAATTCTGAGATTACATATTAAAACTAAGACCAAACTCTGGTCTTTCTAAGCAGGAGTGAACCAGTTGTCATTCTAAAGTTATTATTCTTTCAAAAGGCAATTCCATTACCTCCATCCCTTCAGAAAACTGTGTAGCCATAAGCTGTTTCATATAAATCACTATATGAGAAAGTAATGTCAGCAAAATTGCTTGGTGTTTTCATACTCAGTGTATAATGGTTTGACAAACAGCTGGCTCAGGAGTGCAGAAATAGAAAACCTTGACTACAGCTCTGGTGTTCCAGGTTTGATTAGTGGCCCAGGTGCTGAATAGTCAGCCAAGGGAAGTAGGAGTGAGCAGTAGATACTGACTTGTCCACCTCAGGAGGAGGATTACTGTTACGTCCCTAACGCTGCTAACTCAAAGCCAGGTGTTACTGTAGACTCTAGATCACAGCAAGTATTCCCTCTTGCAAGGAAAAAAGGTAGTCCTGTATCCCAAAATGGTGGGTGCATTGAAGCATGCCTGCACCCATGGGCCAGACATTGCAAGTCCCATTTTTGCAATGCACACATCAACTGTGAGGTGAGAGGTTCGGGTGTATAACAAAAGTCCCAATAGAACTGCTGCTATTGAGAGTATGGAGCAAGTGGTATGACCCTGTCTAAATAACTGGACATGTTATTAATTCCCCACTCATCCACACATAAACAGGGACAACTCCACAAAAGTAGTTGTTTTCTCATTAGTGATGTGACCCTGGTGTCTTTATATTTAAGTAAGGGTGTCAAACACATGAAGTACAAGAGGCGTAACCACTGCACAGAACTCCCTGGTGTTTAATTCAATGAGCTGGGCAGTTTTGATTAAAGCTACTTTAAATGAGTCAGCGATCAGGCAGTTGGCCTTTTACCATATAACTTGTGTGTGTGTGTGTGTGTGTGTGTGTGTGTGTGTGCGTATGTGTGTGTGTATATATATATATATATATATATATATATATATATATATATATATATATATATGTGTGTGTGTGTGTGTGTGTGTATATGTATATATATGGGTCCCGGTAAATTTGTCGAAAACAGTACTTATTTCGACATCTGTTTAATTGATAGATACAGTTTGGTCAACTAAAGAGATGGTCATCAGGCATGCAAGACTGAGTCCCCTGGTAGGGGAATATACTCTTTTCCCTGGGAATTGTGCAGTCTCAGAGTTCTAATATATAATTAGCAGGGGGCGTGCACAGCCCTTCACATGTATAGTGCAGGGGGGCTTGCCCCCCTGTGAAAAAACAATGCTTTCTTTGTATTTTTTAAAGTTTTAAAATCTCAGAGTTAGAATATATAGTTAGCAGGGGGTCTGGGGGGCATAGCCCCCACCTTAAGTGATGCTTTCTTTGTGTTTTTTTTTTTAAGTTTTGCATCTACTGAGATAAATTCCCAGCACATGTGAAGTCGACATTAATAATTTTGATAAATTTGTTTTGACATTGTGCAGTTAAAGTAGTCCCATATGTGTGTGTGTGCATGTGTGTGTGTGTGTGTGTGTGTGTGTGTGTGTGTGTGTGTGTGTGTGTGTGTATACATATATATATATATATATATATGTATATATATATATATATATATCTGTATGTATGTATATACATATATATATATATATATATATATATGTATATATACATATATATATATATATATATATATATATATATATATATACATGTGTATATGGATATATGGGTTCACTATGAAATCTCAAAATACTGAAATCCCGAATTTCAGTATTTCGAAATTACATAGCCGAAACCTTCAAATCCCAAAAACCCATAATCGAGAAACTCAAAATCCCGAACCTACACTACACACAGAGCACACACATAAACATGCACACAACTTCCCCCCACAAGCACATAGACAAACCTAGACCACATATACGCAGGGGGGAAAGTCCCCTTGCACCACCCATGTGGGGGGCTTCACCCCCCCCACTTATATATACTAACTCCGAGATTGCACAATCAGACACACAAAGGTAACTCACAATCACACATTTCACAGTCCCTCGCACACACACATCACAGTCACAACACACACTAACATACAGTAAAGCCCCTAACCAACACACTTACACATACATACGTACTCGAATAAAGCCCCTAACCAACACACTTACACATACATACGTACTCGAACTAACACCTAACCATTCACACACAGCAACACCAAAAGCGCTAATTCAAAATCTCCGTACTTCGGGATTTTGAATTTCGCGCTTTTGGTGTTTTGGGATTTCAATGCTTCGGTGTTATAATTTCGAAATACTGAAATTCAGGATTTCAGTATTTTGAAATTATGAATGGAACCCATATATATATATATATATATATATATATATATATATATATATATATATATATATATATACACATACATACATACACGTACATACAGGTATGTGTGTGTATGTGTGTGTATATATATATATATATATATATATATATATATATATATATATATATATATATACATATATATATATATATATATATATATATATATATATATATGTATATGTATGTATGTGTGTGTATGTGTGTGTGCGTGTATGTGTCACTTTATTGAAACTCAGCTTATCGAGAGTCATTCTGTCTTCTTCTTCTTTCGGCATTTCCCGGTTAGGGGTCGCCACAGTGGCTCACCTGTCCACTCATGATTGGCAGTGGAGTTTTACAGTGTTGAGTTGCCAGCCCAGCACCCAACCTTCCACAGAAGGCACGCACATGCACACACTCACACCTAGGGCCAATTTAGAGTGTCCAATCCAACTACAGCATGTCTTTGGGATGTGGGAGGAAACCGGAGCACCCGGAGGAAACCCACGTGACCACAGGGAGGACATGCAGACTCCACACAGAAGGCACCCCAGCCGAGAATTGAACTGGGGAACCTCTTGCTGTGAGGTGGCAACGCTAACCGCTAAACCACCGTGGCCGCCCATCAAGAGTCATTCTGTCTAACCCACCAAAACTAAAAAAATGGTATTGTACAGTGTAGATTATTTATTGATTACTGGAATTAATTTTATAAATAATACTACAGTTTGCTTCATCACAGTGTGCTGGTGGTGCATTTCCAGGGTTTTTCCCTATCTTTCACAGTACTGCAGCTGAGTAATTGTTATATATAAGTTGGGAGGGTGTTTTTTAGTTTCGCCATTCTAATTAAAACAAATTTTAATAAGCTGAGTTTCAATAAGTTGAGTTTTTATAAAATGGCATAACCTATATGTATGTATAAATATATATATATATATATATATATATATATATATATATATATATATATATTTAAAAGTGTGTGTGTGTATATATACAGACAGAGAAACATACATGTACTGGTTTAGCCTATGACACATACACACAGACTGAATGAAGCTCCCAATCAAAGAATACCACCATTCTTGCTGACTAAAACTCAGACTAACTGACTGACTTAAGAGAATTACTATTCAAAAGCAAACAATTTTGTAATAAAATTACAGAATTTGCAATCAGCACACCAACAAATCACATCAGTGCACAGTCATTCAACAACTCAACCGACTAAAACTGCTATATCATCTTAATATCACACAGCTGACATTTGCCCACAACCTACTGTATAAACCAGTTAAAGCATCATCATCCCCCTTTTTCCCATTTTTACATGCGATTGGGGTGTCACATCAACATTAGTCAATGTGCAAAACCATCTACATCTAATTTTTACACCTCCAGGTGTATAGACAGATGAATGTTCTTCCCTAATAAGTTTTCTCCAGTGGTACTGTCCCATCAAGCCACTACATTCCAAAGACAAATAGCTACACCTCCAAATTACATAGCACAGCAGGAAATGCTTTATATTCCACACTGTATCCAAGCTGTGGAACTCTTCACCAGTCCTCATAGACAGAAAATATAAGAACTTAAAAACACAGCTCAAACTACATATCAATAACACATGGCAATGCCCCTGGTTCTGCGCTCCTGCATAAAATATCTCCTCTTTCTATTCCATTTTCTCTAGAAGCATCCTACAAACAAACAACTACAAACACTGAAATAACCTCAAATATTACCCAGTCCTCTTTTACCTTCAGTCACTTGTATGTTTCTGCCACCTGTTTTCATCTTTTTTGTCCTTCCTATACTTTTACTTCTGTTATTACTTTTCTGTCATCCACTTCAACCTCACACATTATCTTGTTTTATTTATTGATTTTTTTGTTGTTGATATACAAAACAAAATTGTCACCATCTCATTAGCAGATTCCCCTGAGTTGAGGCATACTCCAAAAACGTCTTACCTCCACATGGATTCCCTTCCTTAGGTATTACTTTAACTGAACAACACAATTTTTTTCTGCCTATTAACATTCCATCAGTCACTTGCTCATAGGATCATAAGAGGTTACTAGGCTATTTGCCCTAAGGCCAATACAAGCCTAGCCATGTTATACCCTTGTTCCCTTATGGACCATGATATATAGTCTGTGTTTGTGCGCAAACCTAAGATCAGCACTGGCTGCCCCCTCTAATAGGGACATAAGAGAAACCCCCTGGTGTAAGTTTATGGTTTCCCATCCAGTTGTCCAAGTTACACTTAAGTAGGGTCATTGAGGTGGTCTGTTTTACATGAATTGGGAGTTTGTTCCAGAGGAGTGGCAACCTCTGGGAGACATGTCTGTCTCTCCAGCATGTCCTGTTAATATCACAAGCTAGGTTAAAATTCCTACAGTGAGTGAATCTTGTCCCATTGGATTTGCGGATGTGCATCAGCTTCATCAAGGTAGGATCTGAGACTGCTTTGTAGGCCAGGCACAACTCACCTCTGAGCAGTTTGCATGATACTGAGTAAAGTGATAGGGGCTTCAGTCTGTCCGTGTAGGTCAGGTGTTGTATGCCTTGAATTTCCTTGGTGAGAAACCTCTGAGGTCTCTCCAGCTGCTGCAGATGTCTGGTGAGGTACATACAGAAGGGATCATTGTACTCTGTTATTGGTCTAATGAGAGCTGAGTACAAGGCAGGTATAACCTCCTTAGCTTTGGATGCTATACCCTTGCTTGTGAGGTGTGCAACGTTGAAGACTTTCCTTACTACTGTGGACTCCTTATGATCAAAATTAAGGCTGCTATCAACTTGCATTCCTAAATCTGTCACCACTGGGTTTGAACTTAGGGGGATATTATTAATGATGTAATTAGGAGAGGTTTCTCTTTTGCCGAAGGGGATGATAATTCATTATTTTGTGTTTAGTCTATGTCCGTGGCTTTGACACCAGTGATTTGTCTTTGTAAGCCCACTTGTCATATGTTCACATTTTTGGGGATTAGTGGATGATCACACCCAGTTTGCAGTTATCAGCAAACTTGGTAAGCTGTAAGCCATCTGTTTTCACCTGGACTTCTTAAAAATAGATACCAAACAGTACGGGCCCTAGAACAGATCCCTGTGGAACACTACTTGTAATAGGTCTGCTAGTAGAGTTGGTATCCCCAGTTTTGACTCTATGTGTTCTGTTTGTGAGCTAGTTGGCAATCCGTCTAGTGATGTAAGGGTTAATCCCCAGCTAGGTGAGTTTCTAAATGATGCCCAAGTGAGGGACCATGTCAAAGGCCTTGGCTAGATCAAGGTAGGCAGTGTGAACTGTTTTGCCTTCATCCAGGGAATTGGTGGCATTCTCAAAGAAGTCCACCAGGTTTAGTAGGCAAGATCTGCCCTTAAAGAAGCCAAACTGGGTTGGGTCAAGAATTTGAAGGTCACCTGTATCCTTGTTAAGATCCAGGATGATTTTCTCCATGACCTTGAAGATAAGACTGGTTAGGCTTATGGGTCTATAGTTCCCTGAGTTGGTTAGAGGGACCCCCTATGTGCAAGGGGATTACGGGTGCTGTTTTCCACTCAACTGGGACAAAGCCAGAGCTTAGGCTGAGACTGCAAAGGTTGTTCAACTATTCTATTAACTTCTGTTCTGGATTATTTAATAGGCAGCCTGGGATGTTGTCCGGATGTTGCCCGATCCCATAGAGTCTGTGTTTTTGGCCTTGGTGAGTGCAGCTATGACCTGGTCTCTGGAGATACTAGGCAGAGGACTGGTGATAGGTATGTTATGGCATATGATTGGTGGGGACAGGGGGGTGAAGTTTTCACCAAACCTGTCCGTTAGCAGGTTGGTGATGTCCTCAGGTTCAGTATAAGTGGTGCCATCTACAGCAGTTTGGCACAAAGCTTAGCCTTCCCTTTTAGATTTTGGATATAGCTAAAGAATGCTTTGTAATTTACCTTAACTAGGGATGCTAATTTAGTTTCTTGATTAGCTTTATATGACTTTACAAGATGTCTAATCTAACTGTTTATGCTTTGGAGAGTGTTCTTCCTTTTCTGGGACCATTACCTCTTGTTTTTTAACTGCAGTTTTTTTCTCTGTTATTGTATAACCTATTTATGCTGGCTGTCCACCAGAGTGGCTTATTTTTTCATGAGGATCTTGATTTGATCCATTTCATTATGTCTGAGTCTATACATTTATATATAGGTGTTTATACAGGACATTTGAGTACACCTCAATATAGGGGTCATTGCTGTTAGTGTTAGCAAGGGGGGGGGGCGTAAACTTTTGACGCCATCACTCAGTAGGCTATAGCTTGATTTAGAGAAATTTTTTAATCCTTGTACTCCTGAGGGTGGGTCACGTATGATCATTACTTCGAATGAGACTAATTTATGATTGGACTTTACCAGTCATGGATGTTAGAGCCCCTTGTGAGGGTACTGACTATATGCTCCAGAACATTTGGATTAACAAAGTCCAGGAACCTTTGGGTGAGTGCGTCTGTGGTCATATATGTTACCCAATCGATGGAAGGATAGTTAAAGTCAGCCATGACCAGGGTATTAGGCTGTACTGAGAGCGAATCAAGTAGGTCCAGGTAGGCTGTGTGTTTTTCATGGTTCATGGTTGGGGACCTATAGCTAACAATGATGTGGAGGGGGTCTTTCCTACAGTTAGTTGGACTTGGAGTAACTCTAGGGAATCGTACTGTTTAACCAGTCTAGAGGTGTATATGTCTTTATTGATGATGATGGATACTCCTCCTCCCTTGTCTTTTTCACATTTGTTGTGTGGTCTGAAAATGTGGAAGGCATTGTAGCCCTGCATGGCCGGGGTACTCTCTCAGTCCTTTAACCACGTCTGTGTGACTGTGCAGACATCAACATCTTCCAGGGTGAGAAGTGATTCAAGTGAATGCAGTTTCTGGTTTAGACTGCTTGCTTTAAGCAGCATAACCCCGAGTTTGGCTCTGGAGGATATTTTTACATTGGAAATTTTGTTGATATGTTATGATATTGCCTAAAAAGGCACTGTGGGGAGGCATGTACCTTTGCCAGCAACCTAAAGCCTCAAGATGACAGGTGAAGTCCATCTCTGGCAAAGCAGTGTGGTTTGTCAACCATATCATTCCAGGATGTCAGATACTGGATCCCCCTGGATTGACACCAGAAGCTAAGCCAATTGTTGAAGTCAGTCATTTTTTTTGTTTGTATTGTGGCATCATCCTGGATGAGGGAAGAATCCTTTTTAGTGCTAGGAACATACCTGCCTGGGACACACAATCAAAAGCTCCATCATGTCTCTCTTCATGTAATCCAGTGAGGTATGTCTGAAGTCATTTACTCCAACATGGACTATGACAGAGTCATAACAGTACTTGTTGAGAGACTTGAATGTCTGCATGATTTGGCGGATACTGGCACCAGGCAGGCAGTTAACCATCACCTTCTTCTTGTCCAGCCTAGTGAGAGGGATGTCTGTGTGTCTCACTGTGGAGTCACAAGAACACCAAACAATATAGCACACCACTGGAGAATCAATAAAACTGACCCAAATCATACAAGTTGTCTGAAAAAATAATAGGAAGCTGGTAAAAAGTGCTTCCTATTATTTTTTCAGACAACTTGTGTGATTTGGGTCAGTTTTATTGATTCTACAGTGGTGTGCTATATTGTTTGGTGTTCTTGTGACTTTCTGCACACCTTTCCAGTTTTTATTCTTGTCACTGTGGAGTCACCCATAATCAAGACATTTGGTGTAGGCATGTTTTGCCTTTGGGACTTATGGGGTGAGACACTGGTGCGTGAGTTATTACATGTACTGGGTGCTGTTGGGACTGTATTGTGTGTGGAAGGTTTCCACTTGGGAGGCTTTTGCTCTTTTGGCATATTTCTAGTGAGTACCTTCACATATGTGGGTTTATGTGTTGTGTGTTTTTTATGTGTGGGAGTTGGAGTGTGGGTGCGGACAACCTGCTTGGTATTTGGTTTGTTGTTATGTGAGAAAGAGAGAACATTGATTCCAGATTCGTAGTATAGATACGTCACTCACATATTGTATTTGCATGTTTTAGGAGTAGTAGGTTGTCTGTGTACAAGAGGCAATTGTTACATAGCTTCAGGATGCTCATATCAATCAGGATGGCTGCAGAAACAATGGGAAACTGACCTTCCATTATGCCAGGTGTATTCTGTAACAAGTGATGGAGGGTGGGCTAGATGGACTAGGTTCTGTTGTAGAACTAGTAAAATCAGCTAATCTATGGGAGGTTTAGGGGTAGAAACCTGTGCAGGTGCCTCAAAAAAACATAGCTGGGTTGCTCTTTGGGAAGCAGTGTGCAAGTGCATTGCACACCGAGAAGCAGGAAAACTTAGGAGTGTTCCCTAGCAGTTATCTAGGGAAAATTTGACTTTTTTAGCATTTGCATCTATACATATCACTGCTAACACCCATTGCATGGTGCACAGCTATGCACAAATGCTGTGTTTAAATATCAGCTAAGTAAAACAGTTTTCAAACAATCCAACCAATAGGAAAACCCAAGACTGACCATTGTTCCAACAATCCCCAGCTCAGATGGGTCCTTGACTACACTCTTCTGCCACAAGGGTACAAGAGGGCCATCTTAATGTAAGATGGCTACCTTTAATGCTCAGAAAATGCCAAATAGTCTAGATTCAGTGAGTCTGAATCTAGGCCTATGCTATACATTGTTCAAGTACTGTAAATGGGCAGTGCAGAAAACACAGTCACAAACAATAAAGACAGTTTAAAGTAGGCAGCAAAACAGTTGCAAACCATTTAAAAGTGCAAAGAATGTTATAAAAATACTTATTTTTCAGTAGAATTCACAGGATGCCTTGGATTTCATTCAGATTGACTTCAGATCTCTGGCTAAGGAGGCCAAACTCAGGGCAGCTCTGGT